>NW_013668247.1:135125-136502 GCF_000517525.1 Limulus polyphemus
TTTAGTGTTACACTACTCTTCTGGCTATATACTTTCAGTTTAGTGTTATCTACTCTTCAAGCTATATAGTTTCAGTTTAGTGTTATCTACTCTTCAAGCTATATAGTTTCAGTTTAGTGTTATACTACTCTTTAAGCTATATAGTTTCAGTTTAGTGTTACACTACTCTTCAAGCTATATACTTTCAGTTTAGTGTTACGCTACTCTTCAAGCTATATACTTTCAGTTTAGTGTTATACTACTCTTCAAGCTAAATACTTTCAAGTTAGTGTTACACTACTTATCAAGCTATATACTTTCAATTTATTGTTACACTACTATTCAAGCAACATACTTTCAGTTTAGTGTTACACTACTCTTCTGGCTATATACTTTCAGTTTAGTGTTACGCTACTCTTCAAGCTATATACTTTCAGTTTAGTGGTATACTACTTATCAAGCTATATACTTTCAATTTATTGTTACACTACTATTCAAGCAACATAATTTCAGTTTAGTGTTACACTACTCTTCTGGCTATATACTTTCAGTTTAGTGTTACGCTACTCTTCAAGCTATATACTTTCAGTTTAGTGGTATACTACTTATCAAGCTATATACTTTCAATTGAGTGTTACACTACTATTCAAGCTACATATACTTTCAATTGAGTGTTACACTACTCTTCAAGCTATATATATACTTTCAATTTAGTGTTACACTACTCTTCAATGTTCTTAAGTTTCAAAAGGTGACAAAGCGCATCATTTACAAAAACCTAGTGAAAAGGCTTAAAATCACATGCAACAGGGATTCCAATGTCAAAAATAAACTTAGACTGAGAAAATGTTTTATTCGACACCTAGTAGTTTTGAACAACGACTTGTTAAACTTTTATATATCATTTTTGCTGCTGTTCTGTCCTTGTGTTTGTTTTTAACTTCGATTTTGACGTCAAGCTTCCAATTCTTCACGTTTCCCAAATTACTGGACTGAATTTACAGCTTCAGTGAAATTTAATGTTATATTTAATATCTAATTAAATGGATCTGAAAATATATTATGGAACTGATAACATCCAAGTGATTAATCTTTCTTGTCAGTTGATATTTTCGTGATGATATATGTTGCCCCTATTGTTTTTTGTCGGTGAGAATACATTAAACTATTCTACTATGTTCATTTCAGGAGTGTATTTTGTCTTTAGATGGCTTCTATACTTCTGGTTCCTTAGAGGAAAAAAAAGGCCTGAAAATTAATGCTATTTCTTTTTATAACGGAAATGATTTCACTAGTATAATACTTTATATAACAAAGTTTACCGACTTAAATCAAACTGACATTTGAGTTATAGAAGATGAAGGTTCAATAAGAGAAAAACAACAGAATCAACGGAAT
>NW_013668247.1:137502-139267 GCF_000517525.1 Limulus polyphemus
AGAAAAACAACAGAATCAACGGAATTAATCAAGTTATATAATCAACTTTTATAATGACACAGGATTTTCATTTTAAAAGAAGCTCTTTTGCGCAATAATTTTTGTCATGGTTGACATGTTAAATACTATCTTTAAAATACACTCTTAATGGCTGTTGCTATTTTTCTATTGGTAGAATTGACGTCATGTGTTTCCTTGGAAACCAAACATATATTTATGCATTTTGCAAGACGTACTTTTTTTCAGCAATGAAGAGAAATTTCGAAAGAATTAAAATTCAACAATATATTCTAATAAGATTATCTTCTGTATTTGAATATTCAACAATCAATTAACAAATAAATTACACTGATTCGCCAGAGTACATATTAATTTATCTAATAATTTACTTTTTTCTCTTACCGGTACATTTATTTGTTCCATTATAAATTTCTTCGAACACAAGAACCTTTCGCTTAAAGTGACAAGTTTTAGATTAATTATTTTTAGCCTTGCGCGAATATATTAAAACAAATATCAATATTAGCACACTGTTCGTCGGGAATAACTCTGCAATTTAATTACGACTTACAATAAAATCATTGAATTCTTTGGTGATATTAGGGCTAGAAATGAGATCAACAATTCCTATGAAACACGCTGCTAACAATTATTATAATAATAAAAGCAAGTTTACTCTCCGGAGAAGTCAAAGTCTGTTTGTTTTATATTTAGAATTATAGGCCGCCAGTAAATTTGTTAAGGCGTCTTGCTGTCCTGTATAATCTATGTTCATGTCCATGTTCAAATCCAAATTTGAATAGATACTATTTAAATAGAAAGTTAAATACACTATTATTCAGACACGAGTAAGTTCCCCAGTTAACGCTGCTTTTAGTTAACTCTAATACCAACAAGAGAGAAACAAACGCTGATTAATAAATGCACAAGAATTAAAGTGAAGTAATCAATTCACATCGCTAAAAACCGGGTTTCGATACTCTTGTTGGGGCAGCACAGATAATCCATTGTGTAGCTTTACATTTAACAACGAAAAAAACAATATTATGTGCTTTCTATAAACCGGTATAAAATTAAAGGTGAATTGGTGGTTGACCCGAAATTATATAAACGCTGGAATGTTTTGTTGGTATTTTTATTTCTGTCTGCGGGTTTATTAATCTTACTTCTGTAACAGTTCTGTATGCGGGTTTTCTCTTACTTCTGTAACAGTCCTGTATGCGGGTATTTTTATTAATCTTACTTCTGTAACAGTTCTGTATGAGGATATTTTTATTAATCTTACTTCTGTAACAGTTCTGTATGAGGATATTTTTATTAATCTTACTTCTGTAACAGTTCTGTATGCGGGTAGTTTTATTTCTCTTACTTCTGTAACAGTTCTGTATGCGGGTATTTTTATTTCTCTTACTTCTGTAACAGTTCTATATACTGATAATTTTATTTGTCTTACTTATGTAACAGTTCTGTATGCGGGTAGTTTTATTTCTCTTACTTCTGTAACAGTTCTATATACTGATATTTTTATTTATCTTACTTCTGTAACAGTTCTGTATGCCACTTTTCTTTAAACAAAATCTTCAAATATAGATTGCGCTAATCACTACACTTGCATCTATTCTGCGTACCTCAAGTTTCTGACAGGGTTTTTTGTTATTCAGACTACATTTTAAGATTTACAGTTAAAATTAATGGCTTCTAAAACATAATATTTAACAAATATTTTGCAGACTAGAAGCTATTTTAGAAAATATCTCCACTATTA
>NW_013668247.1:140144-156077 GCF_000517525.1 Limulus polyphemus
GAAACAAATATAGAGGAAGACAGATTGGGGAATTCGACTACAGCGCTTACAGTGTACAGCGTAGGGAAACAGGCAAACTTAATGTGTAGTAATTTAGTTCTGAGCAAGTTAGGTAATTTAAGAATATTTTCGAACATAGAAAGAAATCTTTCAAGTGCATGCTGTATCCTATATCCAACGTTGTAAATACAGACCGTGCTGTTACAATGTAACATGTTCTTTGAGTGCTGTAGTAAGAAGCAAACCAAGCGTGCTACATATCTCTCATGAATCTTGGTTAGCTACAATCATTGACAGGTGCTTTCTTAGCAAAGTTTGTATTGAAGCCATTCTGGAGAGAATGGGAGGTTAAGTATACTAGAGAAATGTCACAATGTTTATGCTTGTCAAGGCTGCATAGTTGTTACAGACAACTGATGCCTGGCAATATTACCGGAAGTTTGATTATTATAGAAATAGAATACCGACAGAGTAAATATCACTGACAGGGCTGTCAAACCTTTTCTTTTTTTTAATTCAAAGCAGTCTGTGTACGACAGTTGTAATGTGAAACTATAATTTAAATAATTACCAAGTCTTATAGATTGCTGAAAGATGCTTCAAAGTTATCTCGAATCAACTTACAAACAAGAGGGAATCCTCAATAGCCACGACACTTCAAATTCTTTTAGGCAGGATTAATCTATGAGATGTTTTCTTCCTTTTAATTAGCTAAAATTTTGTGCGCTAGCAATACCAAGCGTGGGGCGCGCATATACCCGATTCAATTTTATTACTCATCAGGATCTCCACCAGTTTACCTTCAAATTGAAATTATTTAAGGCAAGAATAGAGTAAATTAATCTGTCAGACCTTGGGCGTGGTCAAATACATTAATCGAAAGGGTTTGACCTCCTGAGTCCAAAACTGTAATTATATCTAAAACAGGTCAAAAGGTGACGGAGCTATGACCTAAAAATTCGTATTTTGAAAAAACAACAACAACAAAAATTCAGAATCGTTCTATGGGCTGCTATGCCACGGCTAAAAACGTATATATTTAGTATTGAAAATGGCTGTCTGGTTTTGGTAATATATATAGCTCATAGTAAACAGAGGTTATAACACCATGGATAGCAAAAACATAATCAGAAAAATGAGTTGAGGCATTTATGACACACATAGACAACAAACAACATTGTCATACTTCTGAAAAGGTTTGATGAGAGCTCTTGTGAAATTAATTAGATAATGTTTTAGGTTATTTTATTTTTACTTGAACACTCTTCACATTATGGTACATGTCTGAAAACCCAGTGTTTTAAGCGTTACTTTATATTTTTGTTCTGCTTTCAATTTTACATCAAATGACAATGTTTTGTACATAATTTTTTACTGTTTAATATTATGGGAAATGAAAATACGTTTTTGAGCAACATAACTACAGCCTGAACACTCAAGTTTTACTATAATTCATTGGAAAAACAACAATAATGACCCCTACCATTTTTAAGAAAGTGCAGTACTTAGGTTTATGAGTTATTTTTTTATTTCAATCTTGAACTCATATCTAATTATTTTTATCGGTGTTTTTTAATAACTTGCATGTTTAGTTGCTTTTTTCTCAACAAAATCGGAACTGATCTACAATTACAATTAGAAGTGTAATATACTAACAGGAGAAGATTTCCGCGGGAATTGTTTCTTGAAAAAAACAAACTCGCAAATCATTAAATTTTAGCTTTATTTCGGTTGTGATTTTTTCAACCTACGATGAAATAAAAGGGTATATGTTTTTTTTCAATACTTTATATATAAAGTCTTGTCATTTCCTTATAAAAGATTCTATTTACTTTTGGTTTCTTCAATGTTACACAATAAGTAACAAATCTGAGTTGATAAAATAGCCCGTAGACACAAACACAACAACTAAGAAAAGGTAAATATATATATTATAAATAGAAACACTTAACCAATTTTTTTATATTCTAAATTTTTCACTATACAGTTATTCAAAAATTTACATGTAGAAAAATGTAAATAGATAAATATATCTGTTGCCTAGATTGCTCGGGACAAAACGCAGAGTCACAGACTACTTCGCTATAACTCAAAATTTGGAAGTTTATCTGTAATGTAGTTAGCGTGCAAGACTGTAATTCCGAGGGCTCATGGTCCGTGTCCAGTTGCAGTAAAATCGCGTTTCGCATTTTCGAGCTTTGGGTGAGTTATAACAATGATATTCAAATCTCATTATTCGATTCGAGAAGTTGAAGAGTTGGCTATTTAAGTTGACTATTTGTCTTCTTTCTAGTCTATGAGTCCAAAATTAAGGATGATTAGTGCAGATGAAGTTTGTGTAGCTTTGAACGAATATCTCTAGCTGATAATTATCCAAGGAAAAGCAGGTTGTGTTACATAAAATTCAACAATTTATACAATAATAAAGTTTGACATAAAATAGTTTTCCTGGGGCAAACGCTAGCAGTAATGGAGCTAAAATGTTTTTGTTAAGTTCAAATCTTATTAATGTAGCCTAGCAACATGAGAAAAGCCTTTAAAGATTTTAAAGTATGAAATTTAATGTGAATCTTTTAGTTTTTAGTGAATTATATAGGAGACAAGTTTATGAATTTAAAGTCTTTTTTACTTAAGAATAATTTTAAAAACCTTTTTTACTATGAATGAGTGCAATCTGTATCTATATTCAAAAGCAAATAAGCTTTCAAGCTGGAACTTATTTATGGTTTGAAGTATAAAACGTAAAGCAAGTCAAAGAATATTCGCTCCGCAAATTCTTAAAATATACTCCATTTTCTCCTACAAAATAGCACTTAGAACTTCATTCTTACTTGCGACGTCTTATAACGTGACATCATCTGTACCTGATAGCGCTATTCTGCGTTTTCTTCATAAAGTGAAAGAAATATGAAGGGATAAATCAATTTAAATCATGTTTATGTCCTTCACGTGCATTTGTGGCTACAACATAAATTTCTGCAAAAAGTGTGAAAACGATCGAGTCCTCTTTTATTTTCATTCACTTATTTAGTTATTTTAGAATCGTCTTTTGGACCAATTTTTGTACTTTTTGTTATTGAGTTGCTTAGCTACGATATGACATTCGAGTGGCAACCAGAAGATAAATTTATATCAGTTTGTACGTCCGACATAATTTGGTTTCTTTGAATCGAACTTAGAAATAATATATTTGTAGTCATATATAAAAAGTACTTTGCAGACAAAGTAGCCTTAGTCTTAACAATAACAATATATTCCTTAAAACGAAAGCTGTTGTTATTTTGCTAGACGACAGTTTTGTCTTATTTTCAGATTAGTTTCGCAAAGATACAAACTTCAAGGAGTTTGATTCAAAATTACGTCATATTATCATGTTGAACAAATTTTGAAAATTTAGCCATACACTTGTTTTGTTACCCAAATTTCCCCTATAGGACTTTGGCTCTAGTTGAAAATGCGTTTATTGTCCTAATACAGTACGGGTATGAGAGGTTCATAGAGTTAAGTATATTTTTTATTGTAAAGTGTTCTATATATTTTCATAAATAATGTTTTGTTTAATAAAAGTGGATTTTTTTAAAACAAAATCGAATTATTTCTAAACTAAATAGCAATAATGGTTGGTTGAAGTTAAACACAAAGCTACACAATGGGCTCTCTGTGCTGTGGCCACCACGGGTATCGAAACCCTAATTTGAGCGTTGTAAGTCCGCAGACATATCGCTGTGCCACTGAGGGGTTAATAATAATGTAGTCAAAAGTGAAAGATATGAATGGTTATTAGATTAAACAATACTATAGCAAAGCATGTTTGAAATGTTAGTTTTTAAAACTTCTAATCAAAACTTGATGGTAAGCATGTTGTAAACATTATATCCATTGAAGAGTATAAAAATGATAAATAAAAATTTCGTCATAAAACAAGATATAAAAAAGATGAAAAGATCGAAATTTATATTCTTACTTATTTTATATTGACAGAATAAACAAACAAGTACTGGTACAACGCGGTCAAAATTGGAAAAAAAAATCAAGAAAGTTGGAAAAGAAAAAATGATATTTTGTTAAAACGTTGACCAAATTTTCTCTCTCTCCGAGTAGTGAATTAGCATAAGTTTGGGCTTGTGTTTTATAAACAGTATTTAAAATTGGACGTTTCCTGATGTTTTTATAAGATAAATAACAAATAATATTTAAACTGAAAAAATGAATCAATATTATATATAACCAAGTGGAAATTTAATAACCTACTAATACTTTTGTCCTTTCGCTGAGATTTCGGACAGATATAAAACAAAACTGAAAATGTTGTCGAACAAAGTGGAATTTAAGATGCTTTATAGAACCAATCTTCAGTTCATCAACATAAAAAGTGAAAATTAGATATTTTCTCGAGTCTGTATCATTGCTGTGTCTCCTTGAAAACAAGTTACCAAGGTGAAGCACGTAGTATTGTGGGACACATTTTTACTTTGCTAACGTTGTGTATTATAATTGCAATGGGCATTTTAAAACTCCACGTACAGCTATATACCACAGAAATAAATGAGCCATAATTGTCGTGTTCATACTCTACTTAAAAGCCACACAAACGTTGTCATTAGTAAGAACTGATTTTATACTACAAACACAGGGACTTGATTTTTTATCGATAAATAAATAGTACTTTAGTGTACATATTCCGACACTTGTAGTATAGGAATATGCCACGTGTATATTTTCTTTATTGTTCTCAAGTACACATTCTGCCAATGGAGGGAAATTGCTGCAGTACTGCATGTTGTGCAGGGACGTTGACAACAATTTCCTTCAATGGTCGTTATAGTGATATCCTCAGGTTACAGCCTCACCTATGTTTGAATGAGAATAACCAGTCCTGTTGGAAATACTAGCTGCTTTGGATAAATGCACATTCAGCCTGATCAGTTGAATATAGAAAATCCAGTAAAAGTTCTTGTTCTATGTCAGTAAAGCAAGTACACGGACTATGTTTGTATTTTATGTGTAATATAATAAAAATTATTCATTTTATGTTTCACTTTGTGTCCAATCTCTATATTTCATCCATTCTCAGGACTTAAATACTTATAGATGCAACATTACTTCGTAAGTGGTATAGTGACTAAATCTTCTGTTATTAATTGGATTTATCCCATCGCTCTAAGGTTAACTCAGTTTTAACTGAATATACAAAATAGTGGGTAAGAAGAAGGAAATTTTGTCGCCATATCAACAGAATATTGTATTATGGAAGTTGATATTTCTGCTGAAGTGTGTACTACCCTTTACTTGAACTATTGTGTTTTAAGTTTAAAAAGGCTACTTAGTGAAAAGGAATGACATTTTACATAACTAGAAAGACTTATGACAAAGAGGAAGAGTCAGTCACTGATGGGAGATAGTTGTGCCAGAAAGTTATTGTGTGTAGAAGAAGTCCTCTTCTTGATATCTGACTTTTGCAGATGCTGCAAAGGTCCATAACTTCTATCTCACTACAACTGATATGAAGAACCACCAATGTTCAGTAAAACCAGAAAGGCTGTACATACTCTTCCTCTGAGGACTGACCTCACTGTGAGGGAAATACAGATGACTGAGGATTACCGTGGTGGTATGGCATCTGGTGAGTTGAGGCGAAATTTAGCAATCTGTATAAGACTCCCAGATTCATGTCAGTTAGAGTAACCCAACCCAGTTTTGTTCAATGCTGCCTGAGAATACTGGAGAGAGACCTGAGTTACCATTGGTGAATGACATCCACCTGCAGGAGTTATTTTATCCGCAAATGAATTAGTTGTCTCCAAGCGCTGAAATGAAATGAATGTGTCATTAGGCAGTGGTGAGCCCCTCTGAACCAAGAGGTATACTGCTGAGACACCCATAGACCACAGAGAAGCCTGGGGTCATGCATACCCGAAGGTTGAGATGCTGAGAGCACCTTATTATTCTGTACTATTCATTTCTCGCCAAAAATATAGTAATTTAGTGTCTGTGTTTGTAGTATAAATTCAGTTCTTACTGATGGCAACATGGTGGAGAAGTTGTGAAGGAAAGGGTCTAGTCACAATCATTCTTTCCAATGAGGAAAATGAAGGAAGCACTAGCTACTTTGGATAAATACACACTCAGCCTGGTTGAAAGTAGTGTTGACATTAAATGGTACAATAAAGAATAATTTTAACCATTTTCCGAGGTGTTTCAGGCAGGAAACTGATTGGAATAGCTGAACTCCAAAACAGGCTGCACAATGTCTGGTTCTGAATTTAGACTTCGTACAGTACTTGAATGAGGGAAGCTGTGGTACAATCATTATTGAGTGGTAATGGAAGTTTAGCTTTGTAAAAAAACAAAGCAATCAATTGAGCTAAGTTCAAGGTTAAGAAGAGAAATGCCACGGAAGGCTTGACTACTTGCATAGATAATCTGGGCCATTTGTATGGTAAAGTTTACCCTGAAATGACCTCAGTGGATGACAATGATATTTTCATTGACTAGTTTGTGCTATCCAGTGAAGTGAGGTGGCATTTGTTGGGTGTAAGAGACATTCTTATCCTTACCGAGGCAGTTTCTGTCATAATGTGGTACAAAATGCCAACTTTCAAACTAGTTGCATGAGAGAGGGAGAAGAATGTTGTGGCACCTGCAGTGACTTCATCTCAGACAGAACATTTAACCAATGCATATACATTGTACCAGATTTGAGCCCAGCTACGGGTAAAATAACTACCCAAAAATCCTGACATTGCAATGCAACCACACTGGTATCCAATAAATGTGCAGGGCTATCCCAGTCTTCCAGTAGTTTATATGATACTGCCTATGCCACTGATGCTTCCACCAAGAAGTTGCCCTATAAGGTAGAAGCAAAGAATCTGATTTTTATATGGAATGCTGGGTCATTTTCAAGTGAGTTGCTTGCTGAGCAACATGGTAGGCGAAGCTATTGGTTTTGATTCACTTTGCAACAGGTGTAGGAGAGCCAACAGCAGGCAGTGAATATTACTGCTACAACTTCAGGATACAAAAGGAGCTCAAACTTGGCCTGGCCACTAACTTGAAATGAAGAACTTACACCAAGAAGTATAATCGTCAGCCCAACTCTCCTAAGTCAGGGTGGATTTTGGTATGTGCTTATTTTAGTGAAAGGTGATAGATATTTTTCTGTTTATACAGGAATGGACAGAATACTGGTAAATCTTGTGGTATATCAGATACTTCACGTGAAACTATCACTTTGGCCAGTTGGTAAATCTTGTGGTATACCAGACACTTCACGTGAAACTATCACTTTGGCCAGTTGCACGAAATTTGTTCTGACAAATGGAGATAAACTAGATATGAATGAAGAAGTCATGTTCCAACTATGTTAACGTGGTTTTGTTTACGGAAAATAGATAGTCATCATCGACCTTGGTTCTCACATCAGAATCCTTGAGATGGATATACCACAGAACTTATCAGTCAGTTTTGCCTATGCAACTAGTGAATTTATGTTCTTCAACAGAGTTATCTGGCGCTGGTTAGATTGACCATAGGAACAATGGACTACGCATGTGTATGTTGAAGAGGAAGTCTCAGTACACTATACTAGTGGTGTTCTTTTGTTTATTACAGACAAAGCCTAATGCGTCAATGTCTTTAATACAGTTATAGAGTCTACACATAAATTCGGTTGTTTCCTGCTCAGAAATAAAGCAGCATTAGTTTGAGCTGTTATCTGTTAACTGCTGAGTAGGTTTCCCTGAAAAAACAGAGGTATAGGCAGCATTGAAATACAGTGGAAATATGACATGCATGTCTGTGCTAGAGAGTAACCTTGAGGATACCGGCCAAGAAGAACTAGAAAGCTGTAGGAAATGAAGTCATGTCATTATGTAATAATGTAAAAGCTGTTTAAAGTTGTCTAAAACAATACCAGTGTAGTGGATAAATGGTAATTATACAACCTGAAATAGAAGTCTAAGCGACTGTAATAACTAACGCAGCATAAAACTTTGATCAGTGTTTGTTCTATTCTATTCAATAGGCTAATAGACGCTGTAAATGAAAGCCTCAGGAAAGATCAAACAGGTTTTCGCCCAGGAAGTTAACGTGCAGACCAAATCATTGCACTTAAGAACACAACAAGCACTGAATAGCAGATACCAGGTCTCAAGCAGTTTGTGGACTTTCAGAAGGATTTTGAAAATGTAAACAGATAATCGTTTTGATGAAATCTGAAAATTTACGGAATTCCTATGAAGCTCATAAATATAGTTAAAAATTTCTATGAAAACTTATGTTGCACTGTTAAGTGTCAAACATGAACGCATTCTTTCACCAGCCCTTTTTTGGCTTTGCAAAAATCTTTTTAATGAGACAGAGCCCTAGTGGCACAACGAAAAAAGATCTAGATTTTTATGATGATATTTGCTTTACCAACACATTTTCCATGAAGACTATGAACACCAAATGTTTGGACTCTGTAGCTTCTAAGGAAGTCTAACAACGAGAGCTTCGGAGCGAAGATGTACCTATTTCGGACATGCAATTAAAATGCAGAAACCAAGGATAACATGACAGGAACGGAGTCCACAAGGAAAAAGAATGAGAGGTTGGCCTAAAAGAATACTGCTCTGTACCGTCACAACAGACTTAACCTGGGAAAAGTGACACAGGGCAGAGCTTGCTGTTTCCTGCCTTATGTGCCTGATGGCACGAGGAGATAAAAAAAAAGCAGCTTACCATTAAATGTTTATCTACTTAAGAAAAGTTTCAGATTTCACGTTTCTGTTTGCCAATAATGTTTAAAGCATTAAAAACTCTAAGCGTATCTAAGTTTACATTACAACCGTTCAGGTTCAGAATTTTCGAGCAAAGGCACGTAAATGGCTATCTGCGCACAGCTGTCCCTAATATTGAACTGATAAGACTAACAGGAATGCAGCTAGTCAATAAATAACAGCACCCATTCCAACTCTTGGTTTGTTTTAATCAAATAGTAGGATTTAACTGTCACTGTTATAATGCACCCAAGGCCCTATAGAACAAAGTGAGATTTTGAGGCAACGGAACGCAAATCATGAATCCTTAGATTCATAATACAGCACACTAACTACTACGTTACACTTGGCTCCTGTGCAAAGATGTCCATAATTTCGAACTTATAGGCTAAAGGCAGCTAATCAACTACACTCAGTACCAACTCTTGGACTACTCTTCTCTGACCAAATACTGGTAATTGTTCGTTGTTTTTATAAAACACCCATGGCCCCCAAAGTGCGGAGCACGTTTTTGAGGTAATGGGCTGCGAACATGAATCCTTGGCTTCACAGGCAGAACACTCTAACTAGTAGGTACGCACGACCATTCAAGTTCAACTTTTACGGAAACACCCATAGTTCGGCAATCGGAGAAACTATTATGTTTTATTACCTTTATTTATTCACATGTTTATCTTGCATAAATAATCCCAACCTCTTCACTTTTTCGAAAACATAGTCCAACTGGACCATAGGCCTTTCACATTTTACTAAGGAGTCTAATATAATCCTAAAAAGTTTGAAATCAAATGTAATCAATTGTAAGCCCATTAGATATGGTGAGTAAAAACCCTTTTACTTGCATATCTTAACCAGTTATATTTTTGTACATTTTATCTGTAAGATTTGTATTTTTAAGTTTCACTGAAACCAACTCTTGAATATAACAAAAATATGAGGAACTTACTTAATATTCAGCAAAGTTCGCGAAAATGTTTATGTCGGCATATCTCTGACAGTTCTTGTATGACTTGTGTAAATATCCCTTGAGACCTCTTTGAAGTATGATGAAAGATGATTAAAAACTCTATAGAAAAATTCTGTTTCGCTGAATACCATTTAAGTGCAATATACTCGAAAACATTTTTACAATATGACGAAAGTGCACTTTATTTTCACAAAACCGTCCATCAGCTGTCAGCAGCTTTTGATCGTGTGACTATATTTTATCACATATATACTTTTCTAAATTATGTTAGTAAATCAGTATATGAAAAAATGTAGGCAGACAAGCTCAAAACTATATGGAAAATACATTTGGAGATATATTTAATATTCGAGGTTCTGGCCAATGCGTGAATCTTTTAATATTGTTTCCGTTTCGAATTCTAAACAGAACTTTCTGACATTGAAGTGTAAAACAAGTATTAGTATTTTAAAATATATTCACTAATATACTTTTGAGCATTGTCTTGTCAAATAACCCACCATAGTTTTATCAGGAGTGTATGTATAAATGTATGAAGGGGTTGCAGACGTAGGCCAAAACCTATAAAAGGAGGAGGATGCTTTTGGGGGTAAAGGAAATGAGTGGTATCGATACTGTTTTTTACTATTTTAAATATGTTTTTAAGATATATGTAGGTGAAATTTAACGGGTGCGATCGCACGCGCTGCATGCGTATGTTTTCTGATAGTTAACTTTCTAGTTAGTTTATAGTAAAGTGTAACACTAGATTATTATTTCGTGAAATAAAGTGATAAGAAAACCTCAGAATGGAAGTATTTAAAAAAATGCTTTTAGAATATTGGAAATTTAGATTCAATAAACCGTTTCTTAAAATGTTCAACAGGGCTTAGCTAATCAATAATGTTAATTAATCTTTTGCTTCAAGAATGAGTAATGTTGTATATGTGATGTTGTATATTGTCCTCTTTTGACTAAAATATTTGGGATTTAGATTTAATCATCAATTTCTTAAAATGTCTTATAGTTAACTTTGATAATAAATTTTTGCTTGATCGATTAATTTTTGAAGTACTGATCGAGGTTAATAAATCTGTTAGAGAAGACCTCATGTTGGATGTGAGCAAGGAGTAATGATGAAAACTGGAGAATGGAGTTATAAGGAATAAAAATCCCCTATATTCCAATTGGACTTGTGACTGAAAGGTTAAGAGCATGAACAGGTATGGTTCCAATTATCTTTCAGGTCATAGGACCAGATTTCATATCCCATTATGGGAAAATCAGCAGGAAAACACTCGGTTGATCTGCTTGTGTGGCCTGGCCCCACTAGAGTGTAACACTTGATTGAAGGGGCTCTCTTCCCCTGAAGATTACCTGTTGTGAATGCTCGTTGAGATGTTTTACTCAAAGGTTGAATGGCATAATGTGAAATTCACAGAAGTATTTTCGAGTTCCGGAAACTTTCGTCATGTAGCGTCACTCGTCAGTAGTTAGAGATGAAATATAATGAGCCAAACGAACAGGATATTTTCAACAAACCAAAACATTAATGCGTGTTTGACAACAGGAATGCATCAATGTGTGTTACTACTCTCACCCATTTACATACTTAGAAAGAAGCTAAAAATTATGTGAATGTGAAATAAGTACTATAGAAGAATGATATATGTGGTAATAATAGCATAAACTATCTACTTGTGGTTCACATATCATATCGATATTAATCGAAGTTTAAAACATTTTTAAGGTCAAAATCTTTATGTCGTTCCTGTGAATAGCTTAATTTGCATGTAAATAATACTATGAAGTAAAGACAAAAGAACAATCTGGGTAATCAATAAGGGTTCGTTTGTATACACTTGACTAACATATGTTACACACACATACATTGAATGAACTAATCAAATATCTCTTGTTATTGAGTGGCCAGTTCCAAAGAGTTCACAGTTGTATTTGTTTTATTAAGTAACTTTTAAAGTATGGAGTATTCTTTGGATAACCAAGGGAATAAGTTTAGGACACCTGATGATGACAAAACCTTGTCAAAACGTTGTACATTTGCTGTTATGTTAAACTTATATTAAAGTTTTTCTTCATTACCCATTTAAGCCGTCTCCAACCATTATTAGGACACAAAAGTTGGTAAACTCAGAAAAAAGCCCGCCCCCTCCCAGGGGCACAACGGAATATCTACGGACCTGCAACGCTAGATACCGGGTTTTCGATACCCGTGGTTGGCAGAGCATAGATAACCTATTGTGTAGCTTTGTGCTTAACTACAAACAAACAGAAAAAAAAGTGTAAGTTTATATAGAACATTATTTTTATATGCTAGCTAAACAAAACATCAACATAAAAATACACAATTGAGTATTAGCTCCGTTCCCGAGTCTTCAGTTGAATCAGTACCTATCATGACCCTTATTGTAGCTCTCAAGAGTCAATACCTATCTTGATCCTTATTATGGCTCTCAAGAGTCAGTACCTATCATGACCCATATTGTAGCTCTCAAGAGTCAGTACCTATCATGACCCATATTGTAGCTCTCAAGAGTCAGTACCTATCATGACCCTTATTGTAGCTCTCAAGAGTCAATACCTATCTTGATCCTTATTATGGCTCTCAAGAGTCAGTACCTATCATGACCCTTATTGTAGCTCTCAAGAGTCAATACCTATCTTGATCCTTATTATGGCTGTCAAGAGCCAATGCCTATAATGACCTTTATTGTAACTCTCAAGAGTCGGTAATTATCATGAGCCTCCCAAAAGCCAGTAATTATCATGAGCCTTATTATGGCTCCCAAAAATCAGTAATTATCATTAGTCTTATTGTGACTCTCAAAAGTGATAGTACATTTATTTCATGAACTTTAATTTAGCCTTAATTAATGGTCAGAGATTTTCATAAGCTTCAATATGGCTGTCCTTATTTCCTTCAGAGAACATTAAGGAGGTTGTTAGGAATGGTCAAAACATTCCATAAACCTTAATTTAATACTAATAATTGAAATGGCCAATACTAATGTATACGGCTTTGTCATTTTTTTGCCGTCAATATTTTTGACCACCGAAACCTTTGTAAAACCCATCTATCATGTTGAATGGAGCTTTTCCAAGATCACCAGAAAAACAACGAGATTTTTCACTTGTGTATATCTTCCTTCTTTTAACTATATAGTTAAATATCAATCACCCGATCTCACGTGTTCGGTACAAACTTTACGATCATGCGTTGGTCTTACTGAGAACTGTTATAAGTATTCTGTTTTCTAAGTCTTTGAGTGAGTACTGCTGTTATGTCTAGAATAAATGCACTGTTTTTTTCCAAGGTTTAATATTTGCCTACGCAAGTCACGTACGCTGGAAACTTCAGTAGGTCTTCCCTTTAAATAGCAACAACAGTATGCTTAAACAGAACTTGGGGTACATCGTTTTCACTATCAGATTACTATTTTACCAAATGAGAATTAAAATAGTATACAGGTTTAGCAAGAATCTATTTTCATGAGTTTTGTAAATGACTAAGTCTTTTGAGGTGCATAACAAAGAACTTATTATCTCGAAACAAAATCAGAAGTCACTTCTTATTGTGAGTCTTTGTGAATCAACAACAAAAAGGCGACTATTTAAAATGAAAAATACATAAACGTTGATAAGAATTCATGTTTACTCTATCCAATGCAAAAAGAGTTTTCAAAAAATATTTGATAAATTTAATACAAATTACTAAAAGTAAGTTACTGAGCCAAGGGAAACTTTAAAAGATTTTATACCAAAATAATAAAGTCTTGGAATGACGCAAGCATATTACACATTATTACCGGTAATATCAGAGTTATGTTCTGTTTACTCTAATATTAAGAAATTCTGCATTCCGAAACCATTTGGATTATCATGTGTGTTTAATTTTGATTTATTTACTTTTTCAGCCTTTGCCTTTCTTTCTAATTAATCGTGAATGATTTGTATACATAAAGTTTTATGTAATAAGCAATTATAGATTTGTTTTTACACGATTACATAAAACAAGTTAACCTATAGACATGCATTTGTTTTTATGAACATCACGGTTTAGTAAACACAGGTTTTAAGAACTGTATGTAAAAATGTGGTGATCTGACATGCTGCGGTTTAAAAACGTACATCACCTAACCGACTCTATACATTTTAGCGCCTTTATTAGACAAATCAAATTGTTATTTTAAGATTTTGCCAGTTTTACTGTTGTATCATGTCAAAAGATATAAAGATCAATTACAGATACATGTAAAAATGTGAAATATATATTTTTTTCTGTATAACAATAAAGAAAATGGTACAAACTCTGATTTATTAATCTAATAAAAATAAATAAAATTTCAGAAATTTTTAAAGGGTAAATAAAGTACGATATGTTTAAATATAAAACGTTTGGCAAAAAAGACAGAGCGTGTTTGATAAAATGATCATGATTAAGTAAATAGATGATATCGGTGAAATTTTCGAAACTTCTCGCTTCTTTGCCTTCTACCTATTACATTTTATTGTAGTAACTAATAATTTGAAACTTCAGCTTGCTACGTTGAAGTGAAATGTCAATTATGTAATGAAATCTCCTATATTATATTATGACAGTGTACAGTTTTCGCTAATGACTTCGCATTAACTGTTATCCACTCTAATCTAATCAGAACTGAAATATTTTATGAATGCGCTATACAGAAAAGCTTTCGTTAAAACATCTTTTGGCCAACTGAAAAGTAAAAAAGTTAAATTTTCTGGGAAAATACAACGCAATAGAAAAACTTTGCATAAAAAAAGAACACAAACCTATAACCTGCTTTATCTGTATTCCGAGGCTATAACCTGCTTTATCTGTATTCCGAGGCTATAACCTGCTTTATCTGTATTCCGAGACTATGGTCTGTTTTATCTATGTTCTGAGACTATGGTCTTTTTTTTTTATCAATATTTCGAATTTGGATGCCAATTTTTGACGTTTATACACCAAATTACTGCAGACAAACGGATGTAAGAACAGAGAGACAAAATAGTGTTTTAACCTATTATTATGTGTACGGAAGTTATTTTTTCGTTACCCCAAACCTGTGAGCGAAGTGACCGGGATAAAATTTCGATAAGAAATGAAGAAAAGATGTTTAAGAAAAAATACAAACAGTAAGTGGAAAGAAAACAATATGACATTCAAATAAATTTAAAAAGATTGAATTGAAACATTAATTGCAACTAATTATTTGAAAACACATTTTCCATTCAAACATTTGAATTGGGAATATTCGTATGGAAATGCTCACAAACTGTGTTATTATTACGTATTTCAGATTGGTAAGCTTTAATGGAACAAATTTATCACAAAAATTTCATAACAACTTCTGATCAAAGTAAACTACCTGCACAGAAAATAGATTAAGATCAACTCAATAATGAGTATAACTAATTAAATATTCTGTTCTTATGTTCTTGCGTACAAAAATTAGAATAAATTGTCTCATCAGTTCGGTACCCTCGCTTTTATCGATATTTTCGGACGTAATCCCAATACTAATCCACAATGTTTGGCCAGCTTATGAAATTTAGTTCAGTCTATACCAATATACTAAGCAATATCATATTTATACTAAAATATAACAAAAAATAAGACGCTACTCAATACTATTAATGAAAATCAAATTGAAGAAGGAACAGAATATACGTTACTTCTAGAACATATAAACACTAGTGGTCCTAATAGAACATATAAACACTAGTGGTCCTAATAGAACATATAAACACTAGTGGTCCTAATAGAACATATAAACACTAGTGGTCCTAATAGAACATATAAACGCTAGTGGTTCTAATAGAACATATACACACACTAGTGGTCCTAATAGAACATATAAACACTAGTGGTTCTAATAGAACATATAAACACTAGTGGTTCTAATAGAACATATATACACACACTAGTGGTTCTAATAGAACATATACACACACTAGTGGTCCTAATAGAACATATAAACACTAGTGGTTCTAATAGAACATATACACACACTTGTGGTCCTAGTAGAACATATAAACACTAGTGGTTCTAATAGAATATATATACACACTAGTGGTTCTAATAGAACATATAAACACTAGTGGTTCTAATATAATATATACATACACTAGTAGTTCTAATAGAACATATAAACACTAGTGGTTCTAAAAGTTTATTAACTTTACTTTGTTTTAGCC
>NW_013668247.1:157032-164085 GCF_000517525.1 Limulus polyphemus
AGTTGTCTTTCTGTGAACGTCCGTTTTTAAACCTAATGGTATTTACTTACTAACATGCTAATTGTTATAATGTTGGTAAGTACTTTAAGTTCGAATAACTTATTTACTAACATCTCTGGTTAAATATATCATTTGCAGTTACTTTCAGATGTTAAGACGACGCTGGAATTTCTATGAATGTTCAAGTTGAAGTACAGTTGTAACAGTTATTAAGGCAAAGACCAATTTCTAAAAAAAAACAGTTTATAATCTTAAAACGTTTATGCATTAAGCTAAGAATTCTCGCAATGAAAGTTTTTTATCTTCAGGTGGCACTAATTCTAGGAAAGTGTTTGGTTTTATGAAATATTTTATTTTTACGGCACAATCCAGGGACATCGACTTTGTCTGCTCAAATTATGAGTCATTATTTCTGTTGTTGGAAACTCATTGTTTACATTACCCAAAGAAGCAATGCATATTTGAGCTATCTTTGCTTCTATTTTCCCCTTTTCAGATAGTGCAAAGTGTTGAGCTTCAATGTAGCAAATGCAAGTTTCCATCTTTTGGAATGAGTCCATCGCCTTCACAGAACTTGTAGAAGAACATCGAATCTTTGCTTCTGAAATTAGCCGTCAAGTATCGTATGAGACACCGCTGAGACAGAACTACGAAAGAGGGCATATGAATCTGTTATAGCATTATTTCATTGATGTTTTATAAAAATAAGTATTTCTGCATTCGTTTGTAACCTTTAAATGTTTTCAGTTTTTTCTGTTTTATTAAACTTTCCTAAGCTTATTTAAGTTGGTCGCCGTGTCTACTTTCATTTTTACATATCGTAAAAAGAGATTGTACACAGTTAATAGTGTATAATATTAAAAATAAAAAGAGATAAATTAGTTGACTACGAGTGTGCGTTTCAAAGTAAGAAGGAAAGAAATCAGCATGGATATCTTCTTAAAGTTGACTCTAAGCCCCCAAACTATCTCAGGAATGCTTGAAGTGCAGCCACAAGCTCGATTAATTGATGTTTCGTTTAATATATCTGACAGAACTGACAATCAGGATGATGAGTTCAGTGCACTTAAAGAAAGTTGCGACATAAGTTACGAAGAACTGGTATGTTGATGTTCAAGAATGTTGCGCTTATAAAAGATCAGGAACGTTTCGAAATAAAAAAAAAAGTAACAGAAAATAATGATATTAATTTGTAGAATACTTTAAAGGTTATAACCGCTTTGAAATTTGCCCTCTTGTGGAGGCAGCTTTTTTGTTTTTTGTTTACAGTTGGCATAACTGTACAAGAAGGAATAAAATTCTAAATATGTACACACGCATGATGACAATATTGAAATATATTGCAAATATTACATGATTTCAACATTTTTACTCTGCTAATGCCTATTATTTTGTGTAATTCCTAAAACGTCAACCGTTAACAAAATGAAATGAACATTATCAGATATTTATAGATAGGAAAGTGATTTTATAACACAACCAAGAACTCGTTGATACTATTACTTCATTAAGTGGAAACAGACTGCTATTGTTGTTTTCTTAGTACAAAGCTACACAATGAGCTATTGGCATTCTGCCCGCTGAGGGAAATCGAATTCCGAAGTTTTGTATTGCATGTCCGAACATTTATCACAGGCCTGTTTCTTAGGGTGCACGACTAGCAATTTGCGGGTCGCAGATTGGAATCCCCTCACTGAACATGCTCGAATTTTCAGCTGTGGGGGCGTTATGATATGTCAGCAATCTCACTTATCATTGGTAAACAATATTCCAGGGTGGGTGATGTTGACTAGCTGCCATCTTTCCAGTCTATCACTTAGGGACGGCTAACACGGAGTAGCTTTGTGCGAAATTCAACAAATAAACATATTTACCGCTACCCCCCCCCCCCCGAGGAGGGGAGCAAAACAAGCTGAAACGAACAAGTTGCTCATGCTGAATATCTTCAATATTTTCGAATTCATTAAAATTCTAATAAGATTAGCTAAATCATTGAATCAAATTATATATTAAAAGGAGTTGTGTGTGGGGGGAATTAATCACAACAAAGCTCTGCTGTTCGCGATAACCTCCGGCGGCCCGGCATGGCCAGGTGGTTACTGCGCTCGACTCGCAATCTGAGGGACGCGTGTTCAAATCCCCGTCACACCAAACATGCTCGCCCTTTCAGCCGTGGGGGCGTTATAATGTGACGGTCAATCCCACTATTCGTTGGTATAAGAATAGCCCAAGAGCTGGCGGTGGGTGGTGATGACTAGCTGCCTTCCCTCTAGTTTTACACTGCTAAATTAGGGACGGCTAGCGCAGACAGCCCTCAGGTAGCTTTGCGCGAAATTCAAAAACAAGATAACCTCCGTGTCAGGGAATATTATTCCTAAAACAGATGTAAATACTGGAACAGTATGTATCCCCGAGGTGTAAATCATAGTTACTTTCATAAATTAAAGTTTTCTCATCAACGCATTCTTCGCTTAGATTTGAAAAGAAAGAAAAAGAAAAGCGAGAGCATAGATTAACAATTCGATCCTTCTAAAAATCTAAATAACTTTTTACCAGTTTGTTAGATTGAATCAAACAATGTAATATCCTAGTAGTAATATACATAAATGTATTTTTAGTCATTCTGCCTATGTATGTATATATTAGTTCTTTTTTGTAGCTATATTCCCAAACCTTTGTGTCTGCACATTATTGCTCTTAATTTCTTTGAGCTATTTGTCGTCGCAGAACTCTGAGTAATTTGTCCTTTATTTCTTTGCGCTAACCTATTTTTAGTTTGTCTGAATTATTTGCTCTCAAAGAAAGCTCATATACTTGCCGGAACTTTCTTTGAGCGATATATTCCTACATTCCTTTAAGCAATTCGGCGTTTTATTCTCTCTGGGTTGTTTTTCATTTTGTTTTTCACTTTATTAACTTCAACTGTCAATATAAACAAAAGGTTATAAATTGCAATAAAAACAGACAAAAACCTATATGATTTAATGAAACAATACTTCTAACACACATTCTTTAGTTGATTTTTTTGGCTGATATTTCCATAAACAGATTAACCATAACGACAAGTAGAAGGTCGAGTATTTTTATGTATTTTATTAAGATATGGACAACGAAAGTGTTTAATGAAATTCTTTCTTTAACAATTTTTAAAAACTTTTTTGAATTTATTAACTCTTCCTATTGAAGTTTTTGCGCTAATTATCAATTCTTTTCTCAAAATGTAATACAACAGCACGAAAATTTCTTTATTATATTGCATTTCCTTCTGTTTATAACTTTATCATATGACTTGCGCTATCTCCACCTAGTAAAATTTTGGAGACAGACATACGTACAATACTTTATTGTTTGCCATATGGTAAGTGTAAAATGATTTACATTGTACGTTTGGTTAAAAGTTTATTATATAATGTTGGTTATAAAATTTAAATAGGCTCTTGCACGAATAGTTAGGGCGAGGGATGCGCGCCTTGCTGCTAGAGGGCGCTACACGTGTGTCGATCTCAGGCAATAGGGAGGGTTTATTTGGTTGTTTGTTTTCAATTTCGCGGAAAGCTACACGAGGGCTATCTGCACTAGCCGTCACTAATTTCCCAGTGTAAAACTAGAGGGAAGGCAGCTAGTCATCACCACCCACCGTCAACTCTTGGGCTACTCTTTTACCAACAAATAGTTATATTATAACGCCCTCATAGCTGAAAGGGCGAGCATGTTTGGTGTGACGGGATTCGAAACAGCAACCCGCAGATTGCGAGTTGAACGCCCTAACCACCTGGCCATGCCGGGCACTGATAGGGAGGGGTAGAAACAATGATATCATCAGGGATTATTTCTTCCATAAAGTGTCATCAGAGGGCGCTGGTGTCATGCAATGATGTCACCAGAGAGAGTTCTTGCTAGGCAGCCATGACAGGCAAACATGACGTCATAGTTCCATGAAGTGGAACCAGAGGGCGTGCTGCTAGACCGCCATGACAGGCGGACATGACATCCACAAAGTGGATCAAGATGTATCAACATGTAATCAATGGCTAGATTTAATACAGTTGGTATAAAATACTAATTGATTAGTTCAATATTTAATCACACTACCTGACCATTTATATTTAAGTCATTTATCGTGCTGAAATGGACACTTATTTAAATCTCTAAATATTTTAATACTTACTGTTTTACTAGTTTGTCTTTATCTTGATAAGAAAATACATAACCAATTTTGATTTAACATATTGTTTACAGTTTTAATTCTAACACATGTTACTTTATAGTTTTATCTTACATGAGGTTTCCAAGGGTGGACGGTGTTACTATACTTCCACATGTGATTACGTCATCAATTTCTAGATTTAATTATGCTACAAGTAAGACCATTACCTTAATGACAATCTTACGGTCATAGAATTTTAACAAATCTGTTGTTTTGCCTTCACAAGACAATGCCTAATGTCACAAAAGGACATGTTTTAGATTGACTGTTTGTTTGTAATTAAGCACAAAGCTACACATTAGGCTATCTGTGCTCTGCCCATCACGGGTATCAAAACCCAGTTTCCAGCATTGTAAGTCCACAGACATGGCGTTGTGCTACTGGGAGGCCATGTTTTAGATAGTTTAATTGTTTCTTAGAATAAAAAAATTGTTTAAAAATGCATATTACTGGATTATGAAACGTGGATGCCCTATAGGAATGAAGGTCAAATCCCACTAATCGATCAGACATTAGTACCCCAAGATTGGTGGTCAGTACTGTTGACTAATTGCCGTCCTATAGTCTATTAGTTCAAAATTAAAAACAGCTATGTGCAGATAGCCCTTTAAAAAATCACTTTCTAAGTCCATAAAAGAAATGTCTGATAATTCATCATTTGATTATTCTGTGGTTCCAAAACTGTTTGAAATCGATGTCTCATTGAATGTCAAGTTAATTTTAATTCTTAAAGGTTCATGCTTCTAGGTAACTAAATGTTTGGATATAAAATGGCCGATAGGGGGACTAGTAATCACATGTAGAATGTATAGTTAAATTTTCGGTGTGATAACATGTGAAAAACCCCAAAGGCAAGGATGGAATATGATATTGTATGTCTTGCCACATGAAATGCCTTTATGGATATTTTATCCTGTCCTTATAATTATAAAATTACTCCATTATTCTGAGATGACGGAGAAATATGTTGTTGGACAACCAATCCTGTTTTTTTTAAATTAATGTATTAATATTTTACAATAATCTTTATTCGTGCTGTAGGTAAGATAACATATTAGTTACCCTTCCATCTCTTAGTAACTGTGTTAATAGTTTCACAGTAATTATATAGAATTATAACGTTAAAATCAAAATAGTACAGATTTTATTTTTTATTCTATGAACATATTTGTTTTCAGTAGGTAAATAACCTAAAAGTAAACTGATCTACACAAATTATAATTAACTATACTTTAAGTTGTTTCGTTTTCTGTTTTTTTAGTGAGTAAATTATTTTGCTCTTCGTTTAGGGTTCTCCTCTAAAACAACACACAGAGAAGGATTTGACGATTATATGAAACACTTAGGCAGAAAGAAGGAGATATTCACCCACGCACTGTATCAGATAATTCCATAAGGATCCCACAAAAACCTACTCTCTCCCGTTATTTGGTGGTTTAGTAGGACTTATTGACGTCCTGATTTAGCATCTTTATTTGACAGCTGTCTTGTATCTAATATATCTTGATGTCACACACCTGCAGGCTAAATGATGCTCTGAGTTACTGCACACCGATGTAAAAGCATGGTTGTTATATAGAAATAAACCAGTCTGTCGCAAGAGTTGGTGTTATCAGCGGATAAGGATATATTTATTATAAGGTGCTTTGTTCATATTATCATATTTAAAATTGACGAGAATTGATTTGTGTGTGTGTGTGTGTGTCCCTAACAGAACTTTCTACCATGTATAATCACAATGATTAGTCCACTTGAGAGTAAGAATTATTATGTTTATTTTTTTTACCAAGCTTTTGCATAATGATATGATATAACTTTCTAATAACTATTTATTTTCAAATACTGAGATTGTTATTTAATGGTTTTAGCGGTTAAGCATCCTGTCAAAGTTTATGTTAATGTAATTTCTTCCTTTAACCATGTAAGTAGTGTTATGTAAATATCCAGCACGGATGTTTTAAGAGCGTTAACATTTAGTAACGTATTATTTAGTGGGAAGTATTGAGAGTGTAATTATTGTGTGTGTGTTGTTGTTGTTGTTGTGGTTTCAAATAATCCTTAATTTTATAAATTTTGTTAGTGGGCTTCAAATCTAAACAAAATAAAAGTATTTCAATTTCTGTCTATTTATCTATCCATCTATCTACAATCACTATGATGTAGCTACAACTTCAAATGAGGTGTTGTAAGAAAGACAGAAAGATACGATTTACTTTTAGTTGTCATAAGAGTTAAGTTTGAATATTATTCTATAATTCGTCAACAGAACTAGTTTCAAACCGCCATGTTTAGGATTTAACCTTTCCTTTTATAATTATCAATAAAGTCAATGAGAGAAAGTAGAGACTGAATTCATTCTCTGGTGTGTATTTGTTTGTTTCACATGGGCTATCGGCGCACAGTCCTTCCTAATTTTGAGAGCAGTTAGTCAATAGTTAACACCATCAACTCTTGGGCTATTCTTATCTGACCGAATTAATTCAATAGTGAGATTTGGCATTCAATCTTATAGTGCACCCACCGATCCGAATTGCCTTTTTCGAGCAACGGGTTGCGAACCATGACTTCTCAGTTTTGCAGAGTGAGCACAATAACAACTGGGCCACACCAGGCACCATTCATTTGAAAATGGCGTTTCAAGAGGTTCCTTTTACACCTAAAAATATATTCTTTGGAATATTATGTACAACATATGGAAGCTGAACGGTTTTATATTATTATCCTAGTATACTTATACCAGTATACGAACTTTCGTGGTTAAATCGCAGAAATTATAACAAGTAGGCCACTAAAACTTCAGTGTTGGTATATCAGAAATTTCAAGCAAAGTTTTTTTATCTAGATAG
>NW_013668247.1:165026-173794 GCF_000517525.1 Limulus polyphemus
TATATCAGAAATTTCAAGCAAAGTTTTTTTATCTAGATAGATGATATATTTTATTGTTCGGGATATCCATATGCATTCTTTCAGAAATCGTAAAAAAGTACATTTTACTTTAGAAGTTTGTTTGTTTGTTTGTTGTAAAGCGCAAAACTGTGCACTGGGCTAGGTGTGCTCTTCTCACCACGGGTATTGAATTCCGGTTTTTAGCGTTATAAGCCCACAGAACGTCAGGACATTATTTTGGAAATGACCAAAAAATTTCCCCCAAAGAAGAAAGTAGAAATACCATCTTAATAGATATAGAAAGGTTTTTTTTTTAAACTGATAGTAATATATATATATATATATATATATACAGATGTATGTTTAGAAAACTTAATTTTAAATACATAGAGTATCAAAATATATATACAAATGTTTGAATTTGATTACTAGACTGTTTTAGCGCAAGGCTACCTGATGAGCTAATTGTTCTGTGTCAATCGCGGGGATCGGTCTCCGAATTTTAGATTTATGTACCCTTTCATCGATTTATGTACACAAGTTTCAAATTAGAACGTCTTAACTAAGCCATCGTTGTAACACTGAACGATCTCTGCTGTATTTAAACAGTAGTATTTTGATTATTTGCGTATCTAAACATTTTGAGCTCAGTTTTGTTCTGTTTGCAATAACAACTTAAATTGCTATAATCTATATTTTTCTAAATATTATGTCTTGTTTTTATTCAAAGGTTCAACCGCAACCACAGAAAAAAATACTTCTTGTTTGGACAGAAAATTACAAAACTCTGCTTATCATCACCAATAAATAAAATATCTGACACAATAGAAAAACTATTGTAATAACTTGTAAGATTATTACATTGCACGCTGAGTCTGATGATGATAATTTGTTTAAGTCTGGAGGCTGCTTACTTTCGTTGGGGCAGTTTAGATGCTGATGCATCATCGGTGATTCTCGGGCAAATGGTGCCCATCTTCTCTCCCGGTAGCCGTCCCTAATTTAGTAGTGAAAGATTAGAGGGAAAACAGCTAGTTAACACCATTGATAGCCAATTCTTGGGCTACTCTTTTACTAACAGATAGTGAAATTAATCATCACATTATAACGGCTGAAAGGGCGAGCATGTTCGACGAGGGGGATTCGAACCCGCGACCCCAGAGTCGGGTGCTCTAACCTCCAGGCCATACCAGACCAAGATAATTATACTACTTGTGAAAAAATGAAAGAAACACATACTTTGTAATTTTTTGATAAAGTCGCTTATAGCTAAAGAGGTAAGCTTCAGGTCTTATGACACAAATATTTGGGGTTCCATTCTTAAGGTTATCACAGCGCAAGTAGCCTTTTGTACAGCTTTGCGCTTTCACAGAAGAGAAGAAACAGGAAACTTTTAATAAATAAAACATTAAAACAATATATACACTGAATAACTGAACACGACTTGGAATATGTCTATCTTCTTATACCACTTGAATTATTAAGTGCTGCGTCATATTTATTTTCCGAAAGCACTCGGGTTATAGGTTTTGTGTCATGTCTACCTTCCGAATGCACTCTGGTTAACGCTTTTTGTCATGTTTAGCTTTCGAAAACATTCGGGTTATCGGGTTTTGTATGACGTTCGTTTCATAAAACGCTCGGGTTACATGGCTTGTATAGAGTGCATGTTCCGAAAACATTCGGGTTATCGGGTTATGTGCCATGTATGTGTTCTAAAAGGTTATTTAGGCTCTTTAACTATGATTATTGTCGTGGTGATAATTCAGGACACGTTCTACATAAAAGGCTTACGCATCGCTAAGTTCAACTAAAAAATAAATAAGTAATGTTGGAAGTATTTCTTTCAGTCTTGTCAAATTCTCTACTGATGATGATCTTTACGGTTATAGTATTTATGTGAAGTAATATTAGCGAAATAATGGATTATACTGTAATAAAAATGTTAGATTTCTGTAAAACGAAGTAAAAAACATTACATTGGAAAAGTATTGTCATCGCAGCTAAAGAAACACGGATTCGAATCTGGAATGGGAATACGTCTTCGAAACTTCTGAGAAATGAGAGATAATAAATATTAAACACATCTCAGTAGAAGAGCATAACACAAAAGGTTATTCTGTGGAAAATCTTAGAAATAGATAATTTTCATATTAAAACAAAAATCATTTATTTCAGATAAAATGTAAGGATATCAGATATTTGACTTGAATTTTATCTTTTCATTTTTAATTGTGTGAGCCTGTGTTTTATATCATAAACGATACCATATAAGCCTAGATTATGTACTATAGTGCATTAAACGTTAAGCGAAATTAAGCATTGATTACACGCATTGGATGAATTGATTTCTTAAAACGTCTTAAAATCCAAATATTTTAAAATTTATCCCTAATTATGATCTACTTTCAAACTTTATATGAATAACCGAGATGGTTCATATTTGTTGGTATTTTCGTTTATAATTTACATTATCTGTGTAAAAAGTCAACCATATGTAAAACCCATTACAGTAGACTACAAACAAAAGTACCCGTCCCCAGTGACGGGAAATGTTTAAGTTCAGCTATCAATTTACATTATTTCATGGACTTTAAAAAGATTAGCTGCGTTGCACTTTTGGTTTCGCTCAGAGCCAAAATTCTGAGCTACTTATACCGTCCACCGGGAAGAGGAATTGTTGAGCATTTCAGTCATGTTAAGAGCTGCTCAACAATAATATACGGTAAATCTACATTTTTATTATTTAAGTTACGTCACATTTGGAAATACGAATGATAGTGTGATTAATTACTAACAATTTAGTGTAGAATATCCTGCCTGCAAAATAAAATTTGGCATCAACATTATTCACGTCTGTTCTCCCGTCATTTCAAAAGTGAATGTTGAGCTTTGCCTGCGTGGGCAGCTTTTCAAACCCAACTCGGGAAGCGGCCACCGTAAACGGGAGACTGACGAACGCTCAAACAGACATCACTGTTTGCAATATATATAAGATAACACCGAACTGTAAAACATGGATTTTTTTATGCATTTCAAAAGTAAACATACACACGTGTCTGTATATATTCAAAAGTAAACACACACACACACGCGTGTCTGTATATATTCAAAAGTAAACAAACACACGTGTATGTATACATATATATATATATATATATACACACACACAAAATTAAACATACGTGCATATTCAATTTTCATAGTTTACTATTCTTAATCTTTTGAGTTTACGGATTAAAATCAGATTTTTTATCAATCATATAGAGAAATGTAATCGCGAAATGCAGAACTATTGCAGAATTACATTAACTGAAGTCAAGAATATAAATAGGAGTTTAAAGTTTATAAGTATAAAATGTTTAAATATTTAAAGTATAACCATAAAAATATTATCGTATTCGTGGTTATAATTAAACTAGGCTTGTTTGTTTGTTTGTAATTAAGCACAAAGCTACACAATGGGCTATCTGTGCTCTGCCCACCACGGGTATCTAAACCAACATTCTAGCGTTGTAGGTCCGCAGACATACCCCTGTGCCACTGGGGGGCTTGAAATAGGCAAAAGTATCTTTAAACTGTCCACCGGTGGCCCAGCAGTAAGCTAAGGGCTTATAATATTAAAATTCGGGTTCGAGAAGTAGCTCATTGTGAGGCTTTCTACTTTAACATTTATAAAAACTTTAAAATATTTCAGGGACGTAGGTGACAGAGTTGCTGATTGACAAATTTGTAAAAACACTTTTGAACAAAAAATACGTTTTCGCTCGAAAAGTTCTTAAACTTTTGTTTGTAATACATGATATATTGATAACGTGACAATTTTTGTATATTTTCTTTTTTTCCGAAAAGGCCTGCAAATGAAAAGTATATTCCAAAAATTGTCATTATAATGTGTCAAAATTGAATTTTTCGTTCAAGTTCAAAAACAGTTTGCTGTATATAGAAATTAAGGAAACGTCCTAATCATGGTAATGCTAGAGATATTTACAAAATTCCTTCTATAACATAAGTGGAATATTGCTACAACCTATTGGAATAGTAACCACAAAATCTCACTGAAGTACCAACATCTTAAATTTGGCATCAACATTATTCACGTCTGTTCTCCCGTCATTTCAAAAGTCAATGTTGAGCTTTGCCTGCGTGGGCAGCTTTTCAAACCCAACTCGGGAAGCGGCCACCGTACACGGGAGACTGACGAACGCTCAAACAGACATCACGGTTTGCAATATATATAAGATAACACCGAACTGTAAAACACCGATTTTTTTATGCATTTCAAAAGTAAACATACACACGTGTCTGTATATATTCAAAAGTAAACACACACACACACACACGTCGATTGGTACAGTCTAGAAATTGTATAGACTTGCATGTAACCAATTACAATTATTTGATATGAATGAACAAGGAATAAATCAAACTCAAAACCTCAGAGAAACAAACCAGAACTTGATGAACGTTGTATAAGATAATGAACTCCATGCCTAGATAAATACGTTCAAGAGCGACGAAATGAAGCATCAATGACTTGAGGCGCACAACCAGAAACCGTTATACAGGCACCAGAAACCGTTATACAGGCACCAGAAACCGTTATACGGCACCAGAAACCGTTATACAGGCACAAGAAACCGTTATACAGGCACCAGAAACCGTTATACAGGCACCAGAAACCGTTATACAGGCACAAGAAACCGTTATACAGGCACAAGACAGAAGTGGAATTAAAGAGCCGTATTTTGTATCATTTAAATTCACTTATGAATCGCTTTCAGTATTTGTATAAATGCTATCAAGCGATCTGTGCATATAGTAAACCTGACTATAGCAGATGTGTCAGATTCTACCAAGAAGGTATATACGAAACAAGGCTTCCTTTTTAATTACTTGTTAATATTTTCCTATCGACCGCTTCGATTCATAGTTCTACAGTCAGTTTGTATCAGTACAGAGAAACTATTGCCACGCGTGGCCTAACGATCGAAAGGTCCGAGGTTCGAGATATGATGCTGTTTAATACGTTTCGTTATTCAATTCAAATAATTGGACAAAGCTCTAGAGGCAGTGGATGCAGTGAGATGGCGGTCATCCTGCTGGTCAATATTTCAAAATTAGGGATGCAACGAACTAATTGTCCTTGCTGGTCAATATTTGAAAATTAGCGACGGCGATATCTGAGCTTTGGCCTCGCTGTTCAGCCAACTTGAAAATTCCAATTCCATTCATGAATCAGGAAATAAATATATTTGCAATTAGGAGTGCTTAAGTTATTTAAGTGTTTATATCGTGTCTTAACGTATTCTAGATATCCATTTCAAATATATCCTACTCTAGACCCTTGTTTTTAAGAATGATCTATTTATTTTTTTATCACAACGATGAATCCATTCCTTCGATTGTAACACTTAAAAGCATTAGGTTTTGGTCTCGTCAAATACTTTCATAGTAAGCAAGAACAGGTCTCTAATAAATCCAGTAAAAGAACTTACAATTATCTAAAATTTATACTGATTTGCTAATGAAACTATTATGCCATTCTTTCTAATTGACATATATTCTTTAAAAACTAGTTTTCCGCATAATTCAAAAATATAAATGTATTTTAGAGTCTGTTGATATATTTTTTGTGTTTGTTTTTGGAATTTTGCGCAAAGCTACTCGAGGTCTATCTGCATTAGAATCCCCAATTTAGAAGTGATATACTAGAGAAAAGGCAGATAGTATAAATATCACCATCTCTTGGGCTACTTATTGGAAACTAATAGTGGGATTGATCGTCACATTATACGCCCCCACGGCTGAAAGGGCGAGTATGTTCGGTGCAATACAAACTAGGATTGTGATTGGATAATTCAAAACCAATTTGTCAAGATACAGTAATATTTGATACTTCGGTTAAGAAATGAAGAAAATGTCAACACTCTATGACTCAATAACTATTTAAGAACATAACAACATTCAAAGCTTATATGACTAGTGAGTCACTAAATTTACATATATAAAATGTCGTGTAGTTAGCATTGTAGCCAAACCAGATAATAAAAACCTTAAAAAAGGTTCATTATGAATTAGATTACTAAAGAGCGGCCCATATCAAAATACCTAAAAAATATTTTCTGCAACTTTAAATTACCTGGAATAACTTCATTAAAGTTGGCATTATGTGTATTCTTTTAAAAGCTACTAAGTGTAAAACTAAAATTGTTTGATTAAAATTTCGTGTTTGACTATTCACAAAAACCCTTTTTTATAAATTCGGAATAGGAACCTTCAACCTGAATGACAGCTTATGCACATGTAAGCTATACGTCCAGGTCAGAAATCCTAGGACTTAGGTACAGTCGCCATAATTTTTATCTTTTCACCAAACCAAAGGGAAGGCAGCTAGTCAGCAGTGTTTGTTGTCACAGTGGTCATGTCCGGCTGTTTTATCCGAATAATGGAATTAATTGTTACTCTTATAACGCGTCCACAGCTAAAACTCAAACTCCGGGCCTTTTATTTGATTTTAGAATATTTAATCACAATTTTTAATAGATTTGAAATATATAGTTATACCAAGTTCCCAAATGATACTTTTTCCTTAACATACACTATTGAAAAGAGAACAGCTGTCTTTATATGTAGGTAAATGAAAATATTATTTTTAACTAATGTAACAGGCAAGGTTTTTCGATATTTTTGCTGAAATCCTAAGCTGGTTTGTTCAATTTCTAGCAAATATAGTTTGGTCTCTCCTGTAATTTAGAGAATTTATTTACTCAGTATTTTTGGCTAGTAGATTTTATCATTTATTTCTTTTCTGTAATGACTTTTATTTGTATAAGTGTATTATTTATAGCCTTTCTTTTTAAAAGTAGCTTAATAACGTGAAAAACAAAAAAGAGGTAATTAGCAAATAAGGTTGTTTTTGTTTTCTCATAGCACGTTGGTCGCTTAGTTACTGGCACGAGGGAAACGGGTATAACGTGAAAAACAATTACGTAAAAACAAACTATTTTAAATTCATAGAACAGATTAATAAATGGTTAGTGAGAAAAAGAAAATTCATTTAAAGAAACATTTATATTTGTTGACAACCCAACTTAGTTCAAAGAGCAACAAATAATATTTTTGAAATAACAAACGTTCAAAAGTACAAAAAACTGGTTCAAAATTAATCCATTACACATTCGTCACACGTATATTGTATACATATATTGAATTACACTCAGTATGTTTTATTATCTTTCCTCATTGTATAAAAACAACGATGTAGTTGTTATATGTCTAACTGGTTTAATAAAACAAAAATTAACATATTAATTTGTTGCTCTTCATATTTCGTTTTATAAGTTTACAAAATATTTTAAAACAGTTTACCGAAAACGTACCTAATACTATAAATTATAATTCATACTTATGTTAGTGGAGATTCTACTTTCGTAGTTCTCATAAAATATTTTCTTTTACAAGTTTGAGAAAAAATACTATACTAATGATATATTCTAATTCGTAAACTTACCCTTTTACTTGAAATATTTTACTTTCAGATTAAAGTCATATATAACTAACGAACAAAATAAATTCGAGAGCACTGTTCGACAAAAGCATTCCACAGTAAATCCAGGCCTTAACAGCATATGATACACCTAGAGACCCACGGCTTTTTACTGTGATCTTATGAATGCTTGGCTTACATAAGTACGCATGTGAATATATGTGTATAACATACTCTCACAGATTTTGGTTTGTAGAGTATTTAAAAAATACATTTGATATCCACAATAAATTTATTTCGGTACAATTGTTGCTGGTTGGTTGTAATTAAGCACAAAGCTACACAATGGGATATCTTGTGCTCTGCCTACCACGGGTATCGAAACCCAGATTATAGCATTGTAAGTCCGCAGACATCGGCTGTGCCACTCGTGGCATTTCGGTACAACGTTGTGTCTCTAGCACTAAGACATAACCTCGTGCAACAATCAAAGTACAAATACATTCAAATTACAAAAAACATCCAATCAAACAATAGTTTTGATGACACTAGCCCCATCTGGTTTTTAATGTAATTAACTTTAAATAAATATAATATTGCTAATTATATTTTACTTATACTACGTTTTAATTTTTTGATTCGAAGTCCTTCTGAATTTTTTTCTTTGTTTGTATTTTTCTCTCCATTCCTATAGATTAATACTATTTGTAGGTGCTATTAATGGATAATTACTTAGCTTATAGTACAACTTAAGTAAAAAACAAAAACTAAATGTAAGAACTAAAATCGTAAGTAAACCAGGAATTAACATTAAACGTTTTCTACTAAAGTTTTGTAATAATGAGAAATATGGCGAAGTAAATAAAATAAAATGTTTAGACTCAAATTGGTTTTAATCATGTAGAAAACGCATATCTGAGGCGATCTTTTTAATTTCAGTGTGCTTCTAACTGACTGGCATAATACTGAAAAATGAAAATTGCATCGTAGTCGTTTTCGCCTGAAAAATAATAGAAGTTACAAGCTCCGTAACAAGTTTTATTTTCTTTGATAACTTCGAACATCATAGCTAGCAACAGTAACAATAGTAAGGCCTTTCAACAGTAACAATAGTAAGGCTATTCAACAGTAACAATAGTAAGGTCCTGCAACAGTAACAATAGTAAGGCCTTTCAACAGTAACAATAGTAAGGCTATTCAACAGTAACAATAGTAAGGCCCTGCAACAGTATCAATAGTAAGACCTTGCAACAGTAACAATAGTAAGGCCCTGCAACAG
>NW_013668248.1:0-12842 GCF_000517525.1 Limulus polyphemus
ATGATGATTCATAAAATCTAAACTTTTCTGTAGCTTCTATAGTGCTACAGAATCGAGGACAACACCCTCTATCCTGTCCTTGTACTTTATCGTGCATGTGCAGAACAGTGATGACTAACGAGGTTGTTGACTGTTTCTACTGTGACCTCGGCCACTAACTTCTATACTCATTTATATGCGGTGCTATTACTTACTTGCTCTAGCCTCGTGTTTGTTACTTACAGTCGTTCTAAACTTATTCTAGCCTCGTATTTGTCACTGACTGCAGTTATAAAACGATTTCTAGCCCTGTGCTTGATACTTATCTTTCAAGGCTTATTTTTTTATAATACACAAGCCTCTCCTTGTCCTCTTTAGTTTTTTATATGTCCTTTGAGTCGTTGACTCGTTATTTGTCCTTCGACCTATTTATTCTCTTTCTATCTCTTAAGTTTTTTGGTTTGTAATATAACTTCGTTAATATTGTTTTTATTCTATTAAATTCACAGAAGCAATGGATGAAATTTCCTCAAAAATTTCCCTTTGCTTCATAACCACCTGGCTATACGGGCCTCGACCAAGAGTATTATTAACAAAAATCACGATACCTAGCTTGAGAAAGGTAATGGTGACGCCATTTTGAAAGACCAGGCCCTTGTTCAATGATAAACTGTTTTTAATATTTGCTGTTTTTTTGCTATTTATAGTCAAAAAATGATTACTGCAATGTTAATGAATATCAATCAAGTAGAAACTTAATGGATGTACAAAATGGTACTTTCTGATCAACTATAAAAAAATGAAATTCTAAGATGAAAGAAAGTATTTTAAATATTTGTTCCTAAAACAGTGTTTTTGAATTTTTGAAGTTTCACAACAGGGAAAAATTATAGAAATATGAAATAAAATTATAGGATATCGTTAAACCCAAATAAAACCTCAAGTGATATCATTGACACCATTCAGATCTAAAAAGAATTAAATAATAAGGAAACAACAGTTTTACTATGGTTCGATGAAAATCAGGCCATAAAGATAGTAGCTGAGGCAGTGATAAAGCAGTTTGCAGATACTAGGAGATGCATAATACATGAATCATGATTATCCCAGCCAGAACACAAAACACCAGAAAGTGTTTGTAAGCTCTAATGGCAAATTGCGAGGTACTTATTTAGCTAACACAGCTATGAGCAATCCAGGCTCATCAGTCAGTCCCAGGAAAGATTGACATGGGCCATAAGAGACATAGCCAAGTAAAAAATGAATTAACTTATACCAAATGAAAACATTAATCCTTTTGTGAGTGTTTGGTCTTGTATTGTAGGGATTGTAAAGAAAACTGAAGTGAGTACATATTTTGCAATATTTCTTGTAATGTGGATGCCTTTTCTCTACCTTAATTCAATGACTGCTTAGACACACTGACTGTTGTTCATGAATTTAGCAGTTCAACATTCGTAGGTGGAACTGGAATTCAAAGAGCTAACCTATAACCACCTTCAACATGGGATGTTATAGATTTATCATGCCTTTTGAACTCAGTCTTTCACAGTAACCATTTAACATGTAAGTCTGTATTGGAAGAAATGCCTCATCTATGCATATGATATGCTAATGCTTAGAAAAAATTCCAGCAAATAAAAAAATTGAAAAAGTATTTATTCAATTGCGGAAAGCATAACTGAGATCCAAACTTTATAATTTCTTGCTTATTTAAACATAATTTAATTTCGCTTAACATTTTAAGGCAGACAAAAAATATTAGCTGAACCTGAAGAGATTAGAGCAGTGAAAGAAAGGCCACGTATCCTAATACAAAAAGGGGCAGAGTACCGTATGCTGTAATGGCTTATAGTGCATACCTAATCTGATGACAAAGATATTCAAAACAAAAAATATTCCCATTGCACATCATGTTTGACAAGTAGCCCTAAGGAAACAGAAAACAATGTGTTTAATCCATAAAATAGCTACAGCGGTTCAATGCTGATTCAAAGCCCTTCAGTAATTACTCAGAAAGAAAAGTCCCATAAATGCAAAAATTAGTATATGTATAGGGTATTTGTTTGTGGTAGCCGTCCCTAATTTAAAAGTTATGGACAAGAAAGAATGTAGCTAGCTAACACCACCCATCGCCAACTCTTGGACTATTCTTTTACCAACAAAAAGTGAGATTGACTGGTACATTATAACAGCTCCACGGCTGAAAGGACGAGCAAGTTCGGTGACAGGTCTCAAACTCGCGACCTGCAGATTGCGAATCGAGCATCCTAACCACCAGGCAATGCCAGGCCTGTAAATAACTTACAGCAATGACGATGTGGAATAAACAATTAGTCAAATTTCCAAAAGATATGAAAGCAAACATTTGTTCCTAAAGTATAGCAGTAGTAAGTAAAGCAATAAATGCTTAATAATTATAGCACTATAATGCACGTATGAATAGGTATATATATATATATATATAGTAATAATGACGTGGAATGAACAAATAGTGTATTTTTCCAAGAAAATAAGAAAATCTTCCTTCACAGAAGGAGTCAGCCAAATGCTGATCCAAAATTATGTCTGTAGCTAGTAATGAAAGAAAAGTCTTGTAATTACAACATATATTGTATATATAAAGAGTTAAATATGATATTTATAATAATAACCATAATGGACGATCACGCATTTTTTATAGAAAAACATCACATGTTACTCAATGTATACAAGTGACCAATAGAAAAGAAAAAACATGCATAATTAACAAACGTTATTTTAACGTACAATATTTGCAAGATATGTTGATCATATAAGTGAAAAAAGTCATGTTTTGAAATAGCTTTTACAATAAGTTGCATGAGACAAAAGTTAGAAAGACTGTCTGATGAAAACGAGGCATTGTGCTAAAAACTGATCATGAAAAACTGTTCACAGCCTTCAGGTGATGCTATTAGGTGACCATGCAATAAAACAAATTACAGCCATTAACTGCTGGAGAAAGGGAACAAAATAACAACTCACAGACAGTATGATTTACAAAAACGTGGTCAGTCTTGCTTCTATGAGCTAGATTAGTGGACCTTCGAAAGAAAACATAGACCTCCTGCAACAGTGCACAGTCTACATTTACCAGGATAACTTTTTCTTTGATCAGGCAAACATTTCCATCAACAATATGAGCAGGATGTGAAATTCATCTGAAAATCTACAAGCATTTCCAGGTAAAATATTTTCAACTTCAAATTATTCTAAAGAAAAACTATCAACTTGGAACCGAAATTTTCTACTTGCAAACAATCCCTCAAGAGACGGCCAAAGAGAAGTAAAAAAAAGATGTAATCTTAAATGAAAATCTGAATAATTGTCAATAAGATGTCACAGGCCTAGTCCATGGAAAAATGAAGGTCCTTAATCAAATCAGAAGACAAACAAAGTGAGAAAACAAGCATGCTTCCTGTTTCATTTTCTTTATGACTGGTGTTTAATGTCACAAACACCAGAAACCCAGACTAGAGTTGTTTCACCATGGAACTACAAGATTCAAAACTTTAATGAGATATCCTGATCATATCTTTTGTATTGATAATGGAGAAGGATTCAAAGTGGCCAAGCAGGTGGTAAATTTGATTAATAAAATTGTATAGCCTTGAAAAATGAACTGTGGGCTCCAGCATCACTTGGTCAAGCAGTCCACTATCCTGAGGTAGAAGAGTAAATGTCTCTGAGAGAGGGAAATGCATTGTGGAGACATTTTGCTATGGGGTATTACAAAGACTGTTTGCAATAATGTTCATTGTTCAGTAAGTCTTCCTTTCAGAGAATTCACCTTCAGACAAAGGAAGATGAGGTCTAGTTCACCCACAATTAAATGAAACAGATTCAGGAATATACACATATAAATACTTATAACTACGTAAATATCTGAAAACAAAAACACCATTTTTTAAACTTACCATTTTATATAATAATAGCATTTGTTTTCTTATACTGTATTGCTCTGCATAAATACATTGCATGTAAATAAACAAGGATGCGTTGCTGTTATATGTTGTATTTCATTCTTCCAAAGAAGTAAAGAACATTCATGTATATTTTCTCAATTTTTCTACATTTTGGTTACAGTGTTCTGCAAGGTCATACCTTTATACTAAAGCTGTAGTTTAACAATAGATTACATACCACAATATTTACACTATAAAGGTTTATACTTGTTTGACATTTTTCGTGTGTCATTCCTTTATGAAGTGTCATACTTATTCGAAGAGGTGGTATACAGACTTGTACAAATTAATATGATCAGGGTGTTTATATCACGTGATTATATAGTGGGAATAATGTCTAACAGGAATAGTCTAGAATGTAATTCATACTTCATTAGTTTGGTCTTAGGAGAAAGTGGGTATCATCATAATTCTTGCTATTGTCTTCATTTTATGTATATGTGCTTCTGGCCTGCTTGAGCAGCCATAAGATACGTTAATATATAACTTAAAAGTTGGGCAGTTGAGCAAAAACTTATGTGCATAGAAATAAATATTCTGTTTTATTCATTTACTTGTATTTGTGCTAAGTTTCGTCTTTGCTGAACTTAGTCTAGAATGTACAATATATTGAGGTTATTTAAAACCTATATGCTGGAATCTCTGTACACTGAAACCATAGACTGACTTATATATTTACATTTTGGTGCATATCAAAGGATTTATTATTTACAATGTATGTTTTGACCTTTCCTCATTATTTCCTTTTGACTCTATGAAGTTTTAACGTAATATATGGGCACTTTCTGAGATTAAATATAATTTATGATAGGGAAAAGGAAACTGTGGTTAGGGTGAGAGCATAACCTAAAAGTGTTCAAAAGTTATAAGAGTATTTCTTTTGCACCAAGAGCTTTCATCAGTCATTGCGAGTGCAATGTCTTCATTCTCAAACTTTATTCAGCATTAAGAGGTTAATAAACAGCTAGGGTAGACTTAGGCTGCTTCAACTTGACCTCTGTTGCTTACCTCCTGCATGCAGGAAGATGAGATGGTGGTAATAAGCAGTCTAAACGTCCCAAGACTAACTGAATGATCTCTCTGAAATTTCTCATGCTCTTTGGTTAGCTAAGGCTGTACCAAAGGGAACTGTATCTAAGGTGAGTGGCAAGATGTGTATGGTGAATAAAGTCTGCCCTGAAGACCTGTAATACTATCAGATGGAGCAGCAAACATTTTGTAACAATTTTGCACATACTTGAAGCAGACAAGGAAGACAGCAAAATGGTACCCCAAGACTATATCCAATGGCTGAGGTCAATGCAGATTGCAGTAATGATGAGGTCAGTCATAATCATAGAAAGGGTGAAGGATCTGGTAAGAAACGAAAGGTTATGGGCAAAGCCGCTCGGTAACCAATGATTTTCGATAAACCTTTGTTAAAAAGACAGCATGATCTGGCAGAATGGGGCGACCCAGTGGAAAGAAGTGATGAAAGGACAAGTAGCTGTAAATGATTCATTTGCATTGATAAAGGGTCAGTGTGGAAAGCCGATAAGAGCAAGACAGAAAATGGGCTACTCTGTGTGAAGAGCCTGATTGTTGCTGAAAACAGCAAATAAATCCTGTGCATGAAAGATCTACATCCGAGGCTGATATAGAAGGGACCTCCTAAGAGGAAGAGTTATTATATGCACTGGTACATTTATTATACAAATCACCATACCTCGTTAGCGAATTATCTACCTTGATCTCTTAACACTTGTCGAGAATTTCCATAGTTGGAGGATGAGGAAAGAAGAAACAGAAATGTATGGCCTTCAGTTTTTTAAACAACAAAGTGTCAATTAACTTCGTTATATAACCATTATTAACATCAATTTGTTTTATAGTTTTTAATTCAGTTTCATAATCTTCAGATGACAAAGCTAAAGTGATAAGCCTGTGTAACAAACTATGGAAAATGTCAAGCTTGTTAGATATTAGATGTCTTGAAGAAGCATGCATGATGATGTCACTATAAGTCGGTTTTCTGAAGATTTTGAAGGAATGTATATGCTATCTGCTGTGTCAACTGTGTTTAAAAACTGAAAGCCATAAATTTAAAATTCATATACCCACATACTGTACATACTTAACGATAACAAAAATAAATGGTTTAAGATGAGCTACATTGGAAAACCTTCACACAACATACATAACACATGAACAAATAATTTACAGACCGACTTCTACTGCAAAAACAACCTAAGAAAAATGTTGTGCAACAACAAAAACAGAATCGAAGAGTACAGCAACAATGGTGTTCACCAAATAAGGTGTCAATACTGCAATAGTGTCTACATAGGTCAAATAGGACGTTCCAAAGAAAAGAAAATTATAGAACATTCTAGAAGCTGCGAAATTAAGAAAAATGGCTTAAACCTTTGAATCCCACCTTATTACAACTAAACACCAATTTGATCCGGAAAAAAAACTGCTAAATTTTACATACCCATGATAAAGGTAAAAACTAAACAGTCTAGAAAATTTTAGAAATACATAGAAGTCTATAAACAAATCTAGAAAAAGTTCTAAACAACCAAGCCAACTTAAGCTCTTTCCCACTTCTTACCCTACTTGTCTCTAGGTGAATGTTAAGGTCACTTGCGGTTCTTAGTGTAAACATATATAAAGCAGTTACAAATGTTACATATTGAGAGCCCCCCAGTGGCACAGCGGTATATCTGCAGACTTACAAAGCTAGAAACCGAGTTTCGATACCCGTGGTGGGCAGAGCATAGATAGCCCTTTGTGTAGCTCAGACTGGAGTACTGTATATCATATCCACGGAGAGTGACTTTTCGCATCCAAACATGAGTAGGTTCGATAAACAGCATAATGATCTTTGTCTTGTTGCTTTATAAGCCACCAGTCACATATGGCAAATGTTTGTACCAGCCATTTTTATTGGAATTAACATACATTTGGTAGTCTGAATTATCCATTGTGCTAAAATGTCAGACTGAATAGATAGGGTAAAGTACAAGCCTTCTTCCCACTTATCACTTTACACAACTAAGCAAATACATGACTAACGAAATTAGCACCCTTATCAATATCGATTCGTACCGGTACTCTGGATTATGCTATTCAGTCCTTGGCTAGCATAGCTGTGATAGTCTATGTTAGAGTATCAATCAATGTATAAACTTAAGCCCACTTCATGAACTAGTCGAAATTGATAGGTATTAGTGGTGACCCCTCTCAATCTCTGGGAGTGAACATCAAGAATATCAAGAAATAAACTCTGCAGAGGAGGTCCAACAAGTCTCTGTTGGAGTTTCCAATTTCATCTGGTTTTTCCTCTGGGTGGCACACACAATACAGTGCTCATAACAGTACTGAACAACTAGAAGAACCACCATCGAATGTCAGCATAAGTGTGGGTTACACCATGGTGTCCTTCAGTCTTCGTGCTGTACAAAGACAAGAGTTTTTCTTATCACAGAGCTGTGAGAACCATTGGTCACAGCATTACGAGAGCATCACATCTTGTGTGCTGATAGCAGTAGTACAGCCCATCTTCTTGTACATGTAACTGCTCATATAGATGTCACATGTTACATGCATTTGTGCTACACTCCCACACTAATGTTGTCGGGTTTGATCTTATTGAACAACAATGAGTTTCCATCAAGATCAGGGTCCTTCCGTTGCTCATTCTGGAACTCATGAAGCATTAACTTCAACATCCATACTTCAGTGGAGTTGTCTAGTTCATGGTCCGCTATTTCTATGCCCGAAACGGCCATGTTTTCTTCTCACACATGGTATCCATAATTAGGTTTGTTTGTTTGTTTTGAATTTCGCGCAAAGCTACACGAGGGCTATCTGCGCTAGTTATCCCTAATTTAGCAGTGTAAGACTAAAGGGAAGGCAGCTAGTCATCACCACCCACCGCCAACTCTTGGGCTACTCTTTTACCAACGAATAGTGGGATTGACGCCATGGCTGAAAGGGCAAGAATGTTTGGTGGGATGGGGATGCGAACCCGCAACCCTCAGAGTCGAGCACCTTATCCACCTGGCCATTCCAGGCCTCCATAATTAGGACATACCACAAACAGACAAGGTCTCATTATGAGGTAGGACAGTTTGTCCACGTTTCTGTGTTGTGATCGTGAGCGAAGAACTATGATAAAGTCATACTTTTACAACAATGTTATCCAAAGTGTTAACCACCAGATGGCGAACTTCCTACCATACAAGTAATGGTAATAATGTTTCATGAAGACAATGATGTGAGCAGCTCTTTGTTTATTGTACATTATATGCATTCAGGATCCATGAATGTCTGACTAGTATACATTATTACACATTCTACTCCATCCTGCAAAAGTGACAACACTGCTCTGACTCTATTGTTGCTGACATTGGTATCCAACAGAAATTCACAGTCTTGGCATGGATAGGCCAGCTTCACCAAAGCATGCTTCAGGGGTCATAATGCCTGATCACATTCCTCGTTCCATCCAAAGTGCTTCTCAATTTTCGTGGTTGGTGCTACTTTTGAAAAGTTAGTCACAAATTTTTGGCAGTATGATGTGAAACCAAAGAAACTGTGGACTTCATCATGAGTCAAGGCCGATCTCTTACCACAGCTGTCTTAGCTGGGTCCATTGAGACTGTATCTCTACCCACAATGTGACCAAGAAACTCCACCTCTGTTCAACCAAGTAAGCATTTTCTTGGTTTAGTTACAAGCCTGCCTTTTGTATGCAATGGAATGCCATCTTCATGTTCTCAGATTAAGTGTCTCTCTTATTACAGTCTCTTGAGTGTAAATTTCATCAACTACTTCAAAGTAGCTGGTGCATTTCACAGGCTGAATGGCGTGACACAGATCTCATATAGACTATCTCTTATGTTAAAAGCAGTTTTAGCTCTGCTTTCAGTGTCTGGCTTGACTTGCTAGTATTCAAAGGCAAGATCAAAGGTACTGAACCTATATCTTGAAACTTATATATTAACAAGTTTTGGTCTATTGTATCAAAAGCCTTAGACAAATCCATGTATAACAAGTAATAAAAACATTTTGCAAATGTGAAATGATGTAGGGACAGCAGTGCCAAAAAGAATACAAGCAAGAATGCAGTTGAAGTTATATATTCCTGACTGTTGGTATGCAATTTGTTTATCATAATTTTGTGGTCATATCAGGGTAGGCGTAATATAGTGTAATTAAGACTTTAGGACTTACCTATAAAGAAAACCAAGTTGAGTCAAGACGTTTTAATTATTACAAACTATCGTTACGAGGTCGGTCAAACTGACCGACCACATAACTATTTTGTACTCGTGCATTTTAAAGTGTAACATTAAATTTTAATATTGAAAGTCATGTAGGGATGATCTATGTAAAGCTGTATCATCGCTATATTCTTATTTGCTCTCTCTTTTTTTGTCACTGCCATCCCTACTTCATTTTACATTTACAAAATGTTTTTTATTACTTGTTTTGTGACTTTTTTTCCCCTGACTGAAAGTTAATGCATTCTATCAATGTGTATAATAAAATTTAATGTTAGGTCGTCAAGAAATTAATGTCGCTTTTTTAGATAAAAAACCCGAACAACTTATATATCAAAATAAAACATTTATTAAATGAAATAGTCTCCATTCTTATCGACGATGCTTTTCCATCTTACAATCAGCTTTGAAGCAAAAACATGTCGATATATTCTTTAACAGCTTCCACATTTACATACGTTTCCCCCATTAAGATGTTGTTGCAGGGAACGAAAAAGATGGTAATCTGATCGTGTCATATCTGGAAAATATGGTGGATGGAGAAAACTTCCCAACCCAACTCCATAATCTTGTGTTGCGTCAAACGTGCCACATGTGGACGTGCATTGTCGTGAAGAAGAAGAACACCTTTCCGATTGACGAGTGAAGGGCGTTTCTGATGAAGGGCTTCATTTAAACGTTCCAGTTGCTGACTATAGATTTCTGCATTGACAGTTCGCTGTGTATTTAGGAGTTCGCAATGAATTACTTCTTTGATGTTCCATCAAATGCAAAACATCACTTTCTGCGGATGGAGTCCAAGTTTTGGGGTCGAAAGTGGTTTTGTCTAGGACTGAGCCATTGTTTTTGGCGTTTAATAATCGCATAGAGAATCCATTTTTCATCACTGGTAACAATTCTGTCCAAAAATGGTTCACGCGTATTACGCGTCAGAAGAGACGAAGTAACGTTCACACGTTGGAAATGAGACTCATCGGAGACTTCGTGAGGCACCCAAACACCTTCTTTATGGAGTTTTCCATATTAATTAGATGTTTACGTATTGTTTCATGAGTAACATGCAATTTCAGAGCCATTTCACGAGTTTGTTATTCCATAGACGTCTTTGATATCCTTTGTGGCTACAGAGACGTTGCTTACCTTCTTGTATTCAAACAGCATTACATGCCGAATGTGTGTCTCGTCGTGTGCCATCACTATAAAGGATTAGAATATACTAAACTTTACACATTATATAGGCTCCACTAACGTGACAATTAGGCAGTTCATTTAACTATTATACGTTATGTACGTTTTTTGGGGGTGGTTAATGAAAGTGTTCCAAAAACTATATTCTTGTTTACATTCTTTTTTCTTTTTGATAATGCCATCTCTACGTCATTTTATATTTACAAAATTTTTATTACTTGTTTTGTGACATTTTTTTCACCTGATTGAAAATTAATGTATTCTATGAATGTGTGTAATAAAATTTAATGTTATGTGTATTGGTTTTTTTTACTCCTTCACTTTCTATGTAATATAGGGGTTAACACCAACTAAATAGCATACAAAGTATTAAGTATTCTACATGTTACAGTCATCTAATGCTCAGCTATTGTTTGCTGGTAGTTCTTTAAAGGAACACCAGATTTCTGTACGAAAGCTAACTTCAAGGAGTAATGATAACATCGTTTACACTAGAATTATGATTTTTTTATTAGTACTAGTTATTACGACTTAACGATGGTATTGTGCACTGCCCAAAAACACATAGAGTTGACTTAGATTTATTAAACTGACGTTTATGATAAGGTAGTTGGAGAGTTATCTCGACTGAACCAAAAAGAAAAAAATGAACAATTTGGTGAGTTGGTCACTTTCTGTTTTTTTATCTTAGAGTTGGTTTCTTGCCTTGTGTTGGGCACAGAAACAAATGAAAGTGAGTGTCAATCATCTTCGAAAGTAAAACTTTCTGTCGTTGTTGATTTGTTAGCGAGCATGTTTGTATTATGCTTGTTGTGTACCTTGGCCATCCCAGGGCATCCCTACATATAGAGACTACTGACTATGATACATTAACAATAATACCTTTATTCAAAGATTCGTTAACTTCTTCCGAAAATTTTTCCAATAGTGTAATTGTACTTTTACTTTTTTGATAAGAATAATATCGCTTTGATGATATAATTTTGTATTTATGTAGATATTTTTGTACAATGTTAGTAAGATATCTTTCTGTAATTTTCTATATCACTGGTAAAATGGCAATTGGTGGATAATTTAAAAATATATTATTTTCACAATTTTTATAGATAATTCTTATCACAGATATTTTTAATTGATGGAGTATAATTGATGATTAATAAATTATGTCTAACAATTTAACCAGTGTATCAAAGAAACATTGCAATATTCTATATCTTAGATATTTTATCTATACCAGGAGTGTTTTTAATATCAATTTCACTAATAATTCTTTTATGTCATCACTAGTTATATTTAGAAAATAAAAATAATTAGAAACTATTTTTTGAAAACAATTACTAATATAAATATATAGATTACCTGAAACATATTTCTATTATTTATTATAATTATTAAACTTCTCTGCTACATCTTCAATAATAATTATATGTGACATATTTCTAATACTAGTTCATTATCAAAGCTAAGACGGTTGATAGGCTGAACACTTGATGATTAAAATGAAGCAGCGTTACTTTCTTTCCATGTAATCAGATGATGCACATTATAACGTATTCATTGTGTGATTTCCACCTGATTATTAAAATCTAGGATGGTCGGGTAGTTAAAAGATTAATAACTAAAAGTGTGACACAACACCATCAAGCCACCAAGTAATATTGGATGCACTATACTTTTAGTATTATTGTTAAATCGTGAAAGCTAAAAGTTTCATTAATTTATGCAACTAATGATTGAAATAAAGTGGTATTCCTTGCTTTCCAAGCAATCGAGTGTTATTGAGTTGCAATGCATGTACTATATTGTAGAAATATTACTCAGTTATAGAAACTTAGAACGATTATGTGACTGAAAAAAATGAATGATTGAAATGGAATTGTAACTCTTGCTTCCTAAGCCTTAGAGTAAATTTTGTAATGCAAAAATCACTCCAACAATGTAGCCAAGTGGTGAGACCTTTGTTAGAGTATACTACCTGATTCTCACTAAATTTTTCATCAATCTTCATGAGAAATATACCAATGATCAATATGATCAATGAGGGAGTCCAACTTTTTCTGAGTGTGTGTTGCACTATACAGTAGTAACAGCATGAATTTTAATATTGATAATGAACTTTACTGAATATTGACAGTGATTACTTGTTTTGTTGAGATAGCTCATAGATGACGCCACCATCACTACTGAGACTTTGGCAACTTACTCGACTGTTAAAGGGGGTTAGTATTGTTGCGTCAGCGAGGTCACGTGACTAGTATCACGCCACCTCCTTCTAGAAATATCATGTTCCTTCATGAATGTTCTAGCGTTTACTAGATATATGTTAGTCTTGTATATATAAGACGGTCACAACGTGACGGGGGAATTGTAATGATTAATTGAACTGCAGTCAGAGAGAATATTGTTGAGCACGTGAGAC
>NW_013668248.1:12998-26045 GCF_000517525.1 Limulus polyphemus
AAAGTTTCGTCGGAACGAATTTACGGAAAATTAACTAACGAACGGTGACGTAACAGTATAGTATCTGGAGGCAGGTTATATTAAACTACTAGAATACTTGACAAAACATAGATATATGACCATATGTATACATATATGGGGGTGTGTTTAAACAAATGCACATATGTGATCCGTGCTACTTTAGAAATATTATATGGAGTTATTCATGAGTGTTTTTAAGACACTTCACTGAGTTACATTAAACGTATGGTAATAAACTAGAAAGAAATAAAAAGAAAAGGAAAGCATGCAGACAAAGGATTTTATCTCCACATTAAGCAATGACGAATATGAGGCTAACTGGAAATTATTATTGGAAAATGCAATGCTCCTGTTATTATAATTAATGATGAGATAAAATGTTTCAATTTTGGCATCGAGATGTTCTACAGGCGATAAGGTTTTCATGAAAGAGACAATTGTAGCAAAGATACTCACACTATAGCAAGAGACAGGATATACAGCTTTATCTGGGGTTTTAAAGAAAACAAACAGTTTTACCTAGTGTTTCTCAAAAGCTTAGGGTCAGGATATTTTAAGTTGATCAAGTTGAAATATTAATGAGTGGGTAAAATTGTCAGTAGAATTAGAAATTTATAAATAACAACGTAGATATTATAATGAATATATACGTATATGCACACATAGTGTACTTAGTGGTTTAGTTTGAATTTCGCGCAAAGCTACACGAGGGCCGTCCCTAATTTTGCAGTGAAAGACTATATGGAAGGCAGCTAGTTATCATCACCCACCGTTAATTCTCGGGCTACTCTTTTACCTACGAATAGTGGGATTGGCAGTTATATTATAACGCCCCCACGACCCTCAGATTAAGCACCCTTAATTTTCTTAAAGTTTCATCACAAAATTCAGTATTAAGTAAATGAAATAATGTTCCTAATGAAAGACAATGAAAGTATCGGCATGGGCTAACTGTCAAAGTTATAATTAGTATTTCCTAACCCATGTCAGCTCAACAGTGTAGGATCTGAACAGTCTCAATTCCATTTCCTTCATATTAGAACATGGAAACTATGTGGTAACCATATGGTAAGCTAAGGATGAAGGCGGATCCAAGAGTTTGGCGTGCGAGTGTGTGTATGTTTCTGTAGGGGCAACAGAGAGCAGCACAACCACAGGTACCTAGTCAAATGAAAACCCAATGAACTAGGGGGTCGGGAAGTCTTCGTGTTCCTTGTGAACATGTTCTATGTGCAAGTATGCACATAAGTTCACGTTAAGTCTGTATCTAGTTCATAATTGTGACTGAGCAATATTACTACTCTTAGCCTATGTGCTCAGCTGAACCGTTGACCAATTAAGCTCAATCAACATCTACATTTAAATATGTATTTTCAGTATTTGAGATCAAATTCTAGCCACTGTCAGTCACTGAACTTCGACCTGACCTGAACAAGTGTTCCAGTTTTCGATATTATTTCTCTACTTCACTGCGATGATATATTCATCATCAAGTTATGAAGCCTTAAACTTCTCCAGGATACTCAAGACTTCTTCTGCAGCGAAGGGGCATGAAGTCGTCAAAGAAATAAAGATATTACTAGTGAGTATTTATTTTCTTGAGATGGCCCATAGATGACGCTACCATCATTATTGAGTGGATTTAAGCGTGAATATGCATTGCAACTTTCCGTCAACGTTTCTAAACATAATTATAGTCACTGTAACTAATTATTTTCACGCGCGGTGTTGAATAGTGGACAAAGGTTTCGGACACCCTGTTGGAAAAAGCAGGCAACTATCACGTTGTTTTCTCTTCCTTCAAACCAAATTCCCGCTACGGTTAGTTTTTGTTTGTTTGTTTTTTAATGCCAGTGCAACAGACTTGGGACAGTTTGCTGCATCAATAAATGGATTGGCACTGATGTATCTAAGGGCTAAGCTGTCTGCAATAGTTTCTGAAGTCCTGGATGCCCCTGTGAAGTACAGAGAAGTCTCCAGCATCAGATCCAGGAAGAATCTGGACATAGAGCTCCCAAGTTACCCAAGATGGTCACGAACAAACCAACATTATAACTGATTCCAATTATTATTAGCAGGAGATGGCAGCTGATTAGACGGAGAAATGGGTCTTCTGTGAGTGGAAAGAAGCTCAACAAAGGTGAAGGACCACACTTCTATCAGGATACAAGGAGAAGGTCTGCCACCTGTGGGTCAGACTAGCTGAAGTCAAGATAAACCTGATGCAGATATCCATGGCAGCCAATTGAAAGATGATGGCAACACTAGAGACTCTACTGGTGGGATTAAGGAGACTGAGGTGAAGCCTCAACCATTTTTGAGGTGAGCGTATATTTTGTGTAAACTGAAGTTATTCTAATTTATATTGTAAATTCTGAATTTTATTTCCAATTTTGATAGTTCTCTGTATTTTATATTCATGACTGTGTGTGGAAGATAGAGGCATAATGATTTTGTATTGTTTCTTTTGGATGTTTCGCGAGTGTTTGGAAGTATTTAATTATGAATTGCTTTTTCAATGTTAGAGGGTGTACTATTACTATGCATTTATCTGTGTTATAGGGTTCTTATTGCTAGGCTATGTATATCAATATTTGATTAATACAATTATTTATATTGCACTAATTGCAATGCCCAGAGGGCGTTAAAGAAAATAACACCAGTGTTAGAAAGTCATACGTTTCAATTTAATTACTGCTTTAACTTTTATTAAGACTTACGACTCGTAATCTGAGGGTCGCGGGTTCGAATCCCCGTCACACCAAACATGCCAACTTCCGTCAACTACATCAGATCAGGGAATTTGAGGGCATATCATCTGCTGATGGCGCCCCCCATAACTCGCAACTAAAAAAAAAATTACTAAGATTTAAAGGTTGGATTTAAGCGATATGTTTTGGATGAGGACGTTTCATTGAAGCTTCGCTTTTGGTAAAGGAAGAATGTTATAGAGTATTAATAGGTATTATTCTTTAGCTTTTAATAATATCTTTAATCCTGTACTTCAGCACCTGGCAAGTATGTTCTAACGCAGTGTTACTGTTATTGTGTTAGTACTTGTAAGTTGTAGTAATAGTACTAGTTTACTGATACAAAAAACTATTCTTATAATATTATATTTAATGAGATAGTTCCCACTACAAGTTACAACTTACAAGTAAACCTCTTGACTTAGTCGTTCCTCATTGCCAGCAACTAAAGGTAAGAAAAAAAGAGAAATAAAGGTTGCAAAACCGAAAACTGAAACTTGTTGATGTGAAATTCACTGAAACAAAAGTGAAAGGGTACCAAAGCCATATCCTGGTAGATGTTGAAATTTGAGATTATTACTGATTTTTTCCTTTTCTTTAGAAAAATGAGAAAAGCTATGAAATCATAAAATATATAATGTTTCATGATTATGAATTAATTAGAGTGGACACATTCAAAAATAGTTTCAAAAGAAACATTTGCAGGGCTGGCAATTTTTAGAAATATGCTTGAGTAAGACTTTTGAAAAAGTAAAATTTTAGTGTGCTATCACAATACAAGCAGTGATAAATTTAATTTGGAAATTGCCTGTTATGGCTAAACTGAAATCATGCAGTCTAACTTTTACTAACTTACTTTTTTTTCCTCCCTGTATCTGCACGTATATATAACACACTACAGAAATATCTAGTTTTCTAGTAACATCAATGTTAAACATAACGAGAAAAACTTGGAAGGTTTGAGTAGGATGACGTCAACAATATTATGAAAGCCTAGTATAACAATTAAACTGCATACACAATGTACAACTCGTACAGAGTTACTAACAAAACTTGTCATAGCTATCGCTTTTAAAATAATTAACTTTTAACACTTGTTATTAAAACTAAATAATCATTAAATATTAAGTCACAAAATAATAACTTTTAAACTGAATAGTCTTGTATATCCAACACATTCAATTTTGGCTTATATTGCAAAAAACCAAAAATTTATGCCTTTCTGGCCTTCAGAATACTGGGTGATCACTGGCCAAGGTTAGACATTGCATTTCCTGACCAGCTTGTAACCATAACAGTTTTTTATAAAAGTCTAAACATATATAGAAGCTTGTATTAAAAAAAAGGTAAGCATTGTCATTTATAGTTGGGTAATGTACTGAAATCCAACTGTGTAGTTTAATATGTATGGTTTGGCTGCATAAAAATTGATTTATCTTGCTCATTGTTTAAATTTTTAAAGGTGATGTTTTAACTGCTTATTTATCATGATACTTTGGATAGAAACTAAATATTTGACTATTATGATATGTTTAGTTAGTTTTCTTGTATGATATGTGTATTCAATGTGTGCTGCATAACTTAAATTGTTTGGATAATAAGTGGTAATTCAATCTTCAAATAAAGGATACTTTTATCTGATTCTATAAAAAAAAAAAGGAAAAAATTACTGCTTAGCCCAGGCCTCACAAATCCCAGGTGCCAGGTTGCCATGGCAACTAAAAATTTTATTGTGTTGCCTGGTATTTTCTCCCATTTTATTTGTGCGTAGGGCTGTGCTAAATAGAATTCGAATCTAGAACAGTTCTGGACTCTTGGGAATCTATTTTAGTGTTTTTTTTTATCCTAAATTGAACTTTGTTTCTTGTGTTTTAATGGTGGATTCAGCATATTGTTTTTTGCAGGAATGAAGCACTGTCGTTGCACAACACATTACTAATTTTGCACCATTTTGTTTTTGTTCTTTCTCACAATTCAACCAAACAGTGCACATGTTTAAACTCAGACAGAACCAAAGGCAGTTATTTCAGGCAATATTATTAGGTGGTTGTTGATATCATGTGATCGTCAACATGTAATCGTTGCTATGAAAGTAAATAAATATACATAGCTCTCATTTCCCAGTTCAAACAGCAGTAAAGTTAGGTTAGGCACACCTGGCTCCTGAAGGTTTGGGCTGGCTCCTAGATCTGAAAATATTTATCGAGGCCTGGTTTAGCCGTATTTCAACTCTACCCAAAAATTTAGGGTTCTAATATGAGGAAAAACAAGTAATTTTTATAGACTTGCTCCATTTTCTGAGGATTAGTTGGATTAAAGATTTTTGTTTTAAAAACACCAAATGTTGGCTTTTGGTAATTTGAACTGATGGTTGTTTTTATGGTTTTTTGTACAATTAATATTAAATATGCAACAGTTTTCATAAAATTATGTATGGTTACATATATATTTATGTTATACATATACAAGTTTTCTTTTACTTATTTACTAGTGACAGTGAGAAGAAGAAACAAGTAGACTGGATATTTGTTTGTTACAAATTTCATAGATTATGAGTACATAGATTTTTTCTTTTAGGTTTTGTGATGCATTTATCATGAGAGCTGTTTGATTTGTATTATTTAAAAAAATTTTTTGGATATTTACACACATACTTACTGTTTTAAAAACATTGGTATGAAATTAAAGTTGAAAGAAACAGTAGAAATATAACTTAGAATTTTTGCTACGTATAAATCTAAATTTTATAAAATCCTTAGAGGTTTCTATAGGCATGGTATTTGTGAAAACATTGTTTTCTATTTTTTTATAGAATAATTTCATTTGAAGTTTGAAAATGTTTGAATATGGAAGTGACATTGCAGTTCTTCATGGTGCTTTGATTTCAACTAGAAAGCATTATCTAAGCATATCTGGTGTAGATCAGGTAAATAAAGATTAAAGTAGATTCCAACTTGAAAGCTGTATCACTTTGTATTTTCTTAATAATTTTATAGGAGGGATTTAGTGCTTAATGATTAATTGTAATTGACGTGGTGCAAAATGGCTAAAGTGAAAAACAGAGGTCTTCAAGTATAACAAAAGTAATTAAAATCAAACTTCACTGCAAATGTTTCATATTACATTTTAACTGAAGGGCCCAAAGGAAATGTATTGGGGTTGGTGACAATCATTCCAGCAGTTTGTCAATCATACATGTACACAGTGCATTGAGAAGATATGGGAAGTCAGATCTACACATGTATATATTTGCCAGTTCCTCCCCATATCATTTCCCAGGCTTTATAAGGGTACATGCTAGGTTTGGTGACAATTAGTTAAGCAGTTCACCAATCATTCGCTTTAAATTCAGCTTAGGCAGTTATACTATATATATATATATACTAATAATTGTAATAAATAGTATGTTCCATAGAATAATAAAAAGCCATACATGCTTTTGCCAATGATCTGTGATATTCCAGAGAGAATTTAGACTCTCTTTTTACGGCACCTTCATTTACTAGGTTGGCTTCTCATGAGACCAGTTTGGATCAGTTGCTGACTGCTCCTTTTCTTCATTTAGTCAATCGGATGTGTGAGGTTCTGGTACTTTTTCCAGTTGCTTTTGAATCTACTCCTTCCTTGGTGGTGGAAAGGTCTGAGGGCAAATACTTAGTTTTTCCTCCATCAACTGATATTGCAGTTCGTGTGGGAAGATTTACCATTCAGTTACATGAAGGAATAGCTATGCTTTGTGCCTACCACATTTGTTGGAACAACATGCTTTGAGTTACCACTGCCAGGATGTATATTTAGATTCCCAAAGACTTGATCCACTTTTAAAAATATGGAGTTTCAGAATGGAGCCTGTGATCAATTTGAACATATCACAATTTTCTAGGATTTGTCTGACCCTTACAACAGTCTTGAGATATTTATCTTCCTTCCAAATTTTGTCAGAAGCCTCTCAGCAATCCCCGCCTTGGTAAGCTTGTCTTCTTCTGCTCTTTCTTTGGTTTCCTGGCTGGAATGTTGTTGGGACTTATTGGGTAGAGATACCTTGTTGGAGGTTGTTCATCTACTGACTACCGCCCTTCATGCAAGGCTCCCTTTCTTTGTCCCTTCATGTTTGTGGGCATTCCAGAGGCATTAGAATCATGGATTGATGTTGCCTGTTTACATTATTCCTTGTCATTGTTGGCCTCTTGACTGTCTTTAGCTCCTAATGAAAGTCAAGGTACTACCGGGGTCATATGTCTTGACATATGGAATTCCTTTTCCACAGACCCATGGGTACTTGTGTGAGGGTTAATCATTCAGTTCACATCTCCACCACCATTATTCCCCCAACCTGTAGTATTTTCACCTCAAAAAAATCCTTGGAATGTAGGCCTTCATTCCAAAGCTGTCAGATTGTTGTTGATCAAGTGGGTAGTAGAAAGAGTCAATCCAGTTCTTCTATGGTTTTACCCCTCTCTATTTGTAGTGCCCAAGAAAACAGGAGATTGGCATCTGATCATTGAACTTTCTCATCTCAACCAATTTTTAAATCCTCCCAGGTTTGCAATGGAGTAATTTCTCACTTTATGTTGGCATTTCTCACCAGGTCTGTGGATGAGCAAGTTCGATGTTGCTGATGCATATCTCCACATTTTGTACACAAGGGTAAGGTTCTGCAGCTCAGGGTTCTGCCCTTTGGACTAGCATCTGCACCGTATGTGTTCAGCAGAATTGTATGAGCTTTCTCTCATCACCTTCATTCTTTGGGCCTGTGCACACACCGTGATATAGCTACTCTTGGCACTGTCTCGTTAGTTGGTGGAAATTGTCCATTTGGGTGTCTTTCTCAATACGTATTTAAGTCAGGCTCAGCCGACTCCCATCTGGCTCCGTGCTATGGAATGGGCAGTCAGACTCTTATTTACATCTCCAACTGTGCAGATGGCTCACTCTCTTTTGGGGATGTGGGCATCCTTCAAATCTCTAATTTCTTTGGGATGAGCACACATGTGATCCATTCAGTGGTTGCTGTATGACCAATGGATTATGAACAGAGATCCACTGGATCACCTATTCTCTTTACTCAGGATCAACATCTTAGATCTCATATGGTGGTTAGATCAGAACAATACTGCAATAGGTGTTCCTCTACGACCCCCTTGGCCCTAGATTCATCTCTTCACAGATGCCTCACTTCAGGAATGGGGTGTGTATATCAATGGTCAGGAATTCCAAGACCTATGGACAAATGATGAATCTTTCTTCCGCATCAATATTTTAGAGCTTCTTGCTGTCAAAAGGGCAATACTTCAAGGTCTAGATCTATTAAGGAAAAACTTGTGCTTCACTCTGACAATTCCATGGTGGTATCTTACATTTCCCATCAAGGGGCACTCGTTCTCGGGAACTTTGTTTTTGAACTTTGGATATTCTCTATTGGGCTCACTCCCATCATATCAGCCTCCTTGCTTGCCATGTTCGGGAGGTGGTGTATTTTATAGTAGATCATCTATCTTGGCCCAATCTAATTCTTCCAACCAAATGGTTGCTACATCATGAGGTTTTCTAGTGGATTTGCTCTCGATTTGGGACACCAATGATCGATGCATTCACCACTGATTGGAATTCTTAACTAAAGCAGTTTTGATCCCCAGTACCTTATCCTCAGGCATTGGTGATAGATGTATTCACTCAGGACTGGAAAGGATTGCATCTCCATGCCTTCCCACCGATTCGTCTGTTACCCAGAGTTCTGGCTATGGTTCGATCCACCCCTTGTCAAGTGCTGTTGGTAGCCCCAGATTAGCTGGCCCAACTATGATTTCCTCTTCTTCAGTAGCTTCAAGAGTACCCACCTCTGCCACTTCCTCTTTGGCCATCTTTGTTGAGGCAACTTTGATCCAACATTATACACCCAGACATTCCAAAGCTCAAGCTTCATGCATGGAAGTTATGCGGTTGGGGTTTAATTTCTAAAATTACCTTGTATTTGTCTCAAGCTTTCCATAGACCCACAATGGACATTTATCAAAGGAATGACACACTTACTGACTATCGTGTCTCATGAGGAATTGAACCCTTTTCACCCAAATGTGCCAACCATATCTTGTTTATTAACCTGTTTGTTTGATAAGGGTCTAGTACTGTCTACTATTGTGTAAGGCAGCTTTATCGACTACATTTTGATACTCTAAACATCGGAAATTATTTGTGTCATCAGTGCTATCTGGCCTTCTCAAATTGTTTCATGTCCTTCATCCCAAAAGGCCTTTTCAATTACTTAACTGGGATATTAAGGTGGCATTACATGCTTTATCTCGACACCTACTTGAGCCATTAGCCTCATGTACCATGTATCACCTTTCCCTTAAAGTGTATTTTTTGTTGTTGCTGGCCTGCAGATGTCGTCAATCACAGTTATTTGCACTGCATGACCACAGGACTCTTTATCTCTCTACTAAGTCCTTCTATACTCAGATAGGTCCTTCCTACCTAAAACTTTGGCAGCCAGGGAAGGAGATAAATCCTTCTCACCAAATCATTTGTCGACTATTTCTCACCTCTGTAACTGCTCGGACCCTGATTGTTTGTTATGTCCAGTCAGGGCCCTGAGGTGTTATGTGGCTCGCACTTACTGCTTTTGAAGTGATAGACATCAACTGTTAATTCAGTTTTGTGTGATTTATCCCTGATTACCTTGATGAGGTGGGTTTGCAAACTGATCCATAGTACTTATTCTGGGCTATCTTTGCATGGAAGGAAACTACAGTGAGTCAATTCTCATCAGATTCGTCACATTTCTATGTCTTACGCTGCTCAATTGAATTGCCTGCTGTAGGACATTGTGTAGGTGGGTATGTGGATTTCTCCCAGTATTTTTATCTCATTATTTGCATGATCTGGCAGTTTCTTCTGCTGAGAGTTTTTGCCTACCCCCTGTGACTGTTTTGACTATATCAGCTAGACTATAAGGAGGGATGAGTATTTTTTCATGCCTCTTGTCTCTCTACTTTAAAGGGTCCACTTTCTCCTTGTAATTCCAAATGTAGTGTGGTCCCATTCTGGGTCCTTGGTTGAGCACAGTTGTTCTGCATTCTCCCCTAATTCTGGGGGTATGTGGGATGTACCTTGCCCACACAGTTGGGGAGTAAAGATGAATGTTCATAATTCCAGACTGGATGAGTTCTGTTTCCTATGGTTGAGTAAGACATACATGATCCCATCATTCCGATCTTGGGGTGTTGCTTTTCGGGCTTCTTCAGGTGGAGGATCACTCGTACAATTTCACACATGATACAGGAACTAAGTTCGGGGTGAAGAGCATACGTGTTCTCAATGTAGTGCTGTTCCCCCACTAGGGTGCCAATCTTCTATTGACACACCCACGATCTATGCAGATGCTTTCTGTATGGATAATGCTCTCACTGGCCCCTCTGCCTTATCAGTATGAGATTCTAGCTATAAGTAGGAGCAGAGGTAAGTATGTTTTGGAAGTTAACATTTTTCTAAATTGAAAATGTAGTTCCAATAATACTTAACTCTGTTCATACCCTCCCACCCTTCCTTCCCACTAAGAGCCAGTGTTAGAAACTGCAATGGAGTCAGTCTTGAAAAAGTGATAAAATTATTTGAATGAGGGGCTTATATAAAGTGTGAGGATAGAGGGTGCATTGATGTAGGTGGAGAGTTTCACAAGATAAATATTGCCAACGGCAATTAAGTGGAGAATAAAAGACTGGAATAAGTGAGAAAAAAAATCAAACAAATGCTTAGATAGGCAAAGGAAGAAACTCTGGCAGATGAGTAACAGCTATAAATGTGAGGGAAGGTAAATATTATTGAAAATACATTTTCAATTTAGGAAAATATTAAATTTCACACCTTTGATCCTATATCTGTAATTCATTAATTAAGAGGAATCTGATAATAAACTTAAGTAGTCAAACTTAACAGATTAAGATGCTTGATTGTCAGCTAATGGGTTAAAATAATTAAATGCACTATTACCTTGGACATTTCTTCTTGGATGGATTTGGACAACTTTAGCTCTTCCATATTTGCCCCCCAGTGACACAGTGGTATGTCTGCGGACTTACAGTGCTAGAAACCAGGATTCGATACCCATGGTTGGCAGAGTACAGATAGCCCATTGTATAGCTTTGTGCTTTAACTACAAAACAAACAAACATCTTCCATATTCTAATTTTATATAATATTATCTCAGACTTTTGGCACTGAAGATAACATAAGCATTTTCACTATATTGCTGGTTATTCCAAGCATGTTGTGTCATTTCATACTATTTTGTTTACTGCCTAGGATATTTGCAGACATTGACTTCCGAGAGTCATTATCACACATTTTATTTTTTAATTTTCACACCTGTTAATTTTTTTAAAGAGTTGTGTGTCTGTTTACATGTTTATTAAAAAACTAAATGGGAATTTTTTGTCATTTTAACACTTTGACTGAAATCTACTTATTGTAAGTAGGTATGCAACTTTCATGAAATTTCTTTATAAAAATAATAGTTGATGAAATAGTTTTAAATTTGACTTGAACAGTCCTACGATTATATACTTTTATGCATAGTTTCATGTATTGATCTATTCACTTATAGTTTATTTTTAATTTTCCTTTCCAATTCTTTGTCTTTTATTCATTATCCCAAGATTCACAATATGTCTCATGTGGTGCTCTGTTGTTATTATGTGCAAGTCTCATGCACAAATTCCAAACACTTATGCTCACACATGTGATTGACACTCTTGCTTAGACATTTTGGTAAGCCAAACAAGTTAAACATATAAAAATCATAAACATTTCAAATATGCATTTTAAAACACAAATAAATACATAATTAATTAAGATATAAATGTAAAACCTAAATGAAGTCTAACTGTTTAGCAAAACTAATACATATAAGGTGAGAAACACTTGCCAAACATTACATACCCCTCAAAAGAACAATGGACTAAGCTTATTTTCTATTTCATACTACAGATCCATGTATAGGTAGAGGTTTCTTCAGGCTATAACTAAATAGTACAAAATCTGCTCTTTCTATTGGTTATAAACATACCATTCAATGTCAAAGTGTCGCTTGACAACATAGCTTTGACTTTGCAAGTCGGCATGGCATACCTTAAACTTAAATATATTAGAATACTAGCTGTACCCAACCACGCGTTGCTGTGGCTCAGTCTGGTTAAATGGAAAAGAGAGAAAAGAGAAAGCGCACGTTTCTAATATGTTTAATTTCACAATGCTTGTGGGTATACAATATTTTTTGTTGTTCCATTGTCTATGCAGATATAGAGATTGTCTGGTTTGCCGACTCTAGAACACGCAACATATAATGGTCCATGTGTGAAGCAAACCGTATCTAGATCTAAACCGCACAATTCTAAAGATTGGCCCTGAGCTTTGTTGATGGTGATTGCAAACACCAATCGACTTGGAAATTGCAATCTCTTAAATTGAAATGGCATATCCGTTGGAATCGTAGGAATGCGAGGAATGAGGACATCTTCACCTTTGAAAGGTCCTGTCAAGATTGTTGCTTCTACAACGCTGCTCATTAATTTTTTTACTGCAAGCCGCGTGCCGTTGCAAAGCTTTGGCTGGTTGATATTTCGCAACATGATAATTGGCACACCGATTTTCAATTGCAGAACGTGCGGTGGCATCCCTGGCAGATTGAGTGAATTCAAAAATTCTGTTGGATAATTAACTGCTTCATCTGCTTCCACAACAGTGTCGACGGACTTGTATGTGACTGCCTCGCTTTGAATGGTAGACTGAATAATATTGTTAAGTTCGTATATGTCTTTGTTCTTGGCCGCAAGAATAGCTTGTTCACTCAGCCAATCCTGATTTTTATAATTGGTTTGAATATTGGGAAATACTTTTTCAACCAATTCTTCTTTTGACGTCACTAAATTGCAGAAGTTATGAGGCAATGAAATTCGTCCTGAGTACAGATCAACCGGCACCTTTTCGTTCCCAATTTCCAGCAATTGATGTGAGAATATCTCAGCTGATCGATCGTTTTGCAGCTGGACATGCATATTTGTAGTTAATTTTAATGTCTTTATGTGTCGCCACAAAGTAGAGTATTTCAGGCAAGCATTTATTTCGTCCACTGGTGTCGATCGAGGAATTAAAGGTAATGTTTGCCTGAAATCTCCTGCAAGCAATATTAATGCGTCCCCAAATGGTCTGATGTTTCCACGCAAATCTTGCAATGATCAATCAAGCGCCTCGAGCAATTTTTTTGTGCGCCATTGTGCAT
>NW_013668248.1:27045-38323 GCF_000517525.1 Limulus polyphemus
GAGCGGCGGCACCATTTTAGAGACATGTTTTCTAAAAGTTTACCCCTGACGCTGGACAGTGTCTTTGGTAGTGGTGACACTGTCCGATTAGATTGTATTTTTAATTTTTTACACACTATAGGCATTTTTAATTATATATATATAAATCTTTTAGCAACATGTATTGGTTTTAACTCAGTGTATTTTTACATTTTACTTTAATTACTTTCATTGTTTTTACCGGTTGTTTGGCGCAGATAGCCTCGCTGGTTTGTGCCATAAAGCACCAAACAACCAACCTCAAGCAAACCTGGGTGAACCAAGCCAGGCCAAGTTGCCTGAAGTTAGCCTTTCCAACCAAGATGCACTAAAAATTGTATTCTAACTACTAATTTTTGTATTAAGATCGTATGTACTAGTATCCTCTAAAAAAATATGATTTCAAATTATAAATGATTACATTCAAATTGTTTGTTAAAATTTACTTTCTAGTAAGTTGGAAAAGTTATTATAAAATATTTTAAAAACTGTTAATTTAAAAATGTCTGTCTCATAAAATTTTATAATATGGAGAGGAAACTTGCATATGTATTTTCATAAAGATTTTTAAACCTCTAATAATGTTGCTTACTCATGTCATTAAATTTGAGATGTTATAGTTGTGTACCATTTGTGTAAAAGGTTATATCATAGTAATTAAAGAAAAGGAAAAATATTAAGTCTGTTATTAGAAAGTTTGGCTACTATTGTTGACTATGTTCTGAGTTGCTTAATATTTAGCTAATAAATCACTTGAAACTATTAACATCTTGTAGCTTTGAATATTACTTCTCAAATTGTTTTTCTTTGTATTATTAAAACAGCATGATTATAGGATTGTTTTTCTATATAATTTTAAAAATGAAATCACTTTTCAAAGTTAGGGAAGGAACATGCTTCCTCTTCTGCAAAAATGATAAAAGAAGCTATTTCTAGAGAGATCTTGCACCCAAATGACTACAAAGTTCAAAGCAGAATGCATGCATCTTTGTTTCACTCTGTGATATGGTAAGTTCCTGATATCTGTTTAGCAAATTTTCAATAGTTTTGAATTGGAAACTACCAGTTAACTCATTAAAAAGCAAATTTTTATAAGTCAGTTGATAAACTAGTTCATTTAGTTCATGCCTTAATTTACAAATTAACAACTTTTCTTTGATACAAAGACTTCTCTCATCATTACATTTGGATAGGATATAGACAGAATATCATCAAAAGCTGTTTGTCAATTTTAAGAAGGTGTTCTTAAGTGTATTCAGTTTACCACGAGATGACAAAAACATATCTACAAGAATATGCAAAATTGTTAAGTCCCAGGATTCCACTGAATGACTGATGTTACCTCACAGGAAATACTTCTCTATAACAAAAAGTGCTTAACCCATCTACATCTGTTTTGTGCTCTTGCTCTCTCTGTTGTAACTGATGTTCTTCCCTATCTGAATTCCTCCCTTCCAGTTTCTACTAGTGGAGTGAGAAATCACTTGATTTCCCAATACAAAGCTGCTGTGAAGGGTTTATATGGAGAGTTCCACTTTGGATTGGTGTAATCCACCTATTATGAAACCGAGTGGATGCACCTCTGGATTGAAAGTTGGACAGGATTGTTAACCCGGAAGAGTAGTACAGGCCACCCTAACACTAAACTTTCTTCCTTGTGGTTGTGACCAGCCAGGTGGATCTTGAGCTCTGTTTGTGACACATGCCTGGGATAATTTTTCTTTGAATTTGCACATTCTTGAAAGTGTATTTTGTATAATACTATACTATACTCTCATACTATACAGCTTAACACATTGTTCTAGCCACACTTAACTTATATGGTCTGCAAACACACTAGGTTATGTAGGCTAGTTGAGTAGCCTCCATATTTTGCTCACAATTTCACTTTAGCAACAAGCAGAAAGTGCTTCAGACAGAATCAGAATCTTTCTGAACAACCATTTGTATTTATTGAAGAGTATTCCCTGCTTGAGATTGATATGATCTTTCACTGAGTACTGTTTCAATAGGTTATCTTTTCCCCACCTCATCCTAATAAGAGAGACATTCCGTAAGTCTTCCCTATCTGTCACTATAGTCTCAGAAAGGAGATCCTCTGTTTTTAACTTCTTTCTTCAAACTGATCCCTCCACCATCTTCTCAATGTGGGATTCTAATCATTTATTCTGTGCAGAAGAGATTTAATGTTATTTTAAGTTAACATTTTCTTTACCTGAAAATGTATTTCATATAGATACTTACCTCTTCAAAGAACTGCCCACTTCTGGTTTTTCTGTTTCCTCATCAAGAATGAACTTTTAGTTATAGAATTGGTAGACTCTATTTGTTGGTATAGCTAAGATATTCAATAGACATAATATGCACACTAAAAAAATCATCAGTGGCAGAGAGTTTTACTTTAAAGATGATTGCCACTCACTTTCATTTGTTTCTCTATCCAACAAGCTCAAAATCAAGGCAAGATGCCATCTCTAAGATACCAAACCAGAAAGTGATCAAGTGATCAACCCACCAGATTGTTCATCTTTCTCCTTATTGTTTCAGTCAAAGTAACTCTACAACTACTTTATCACTAATGTCAGTTTAAAACCTAAATTTTTTGAGCAGTGCACAATGTCATCACTTAGTTGTAATTTAAAAAAAAAATCATAATTCTAGTGTAAATGATATTATCAATACCCCTTGAAGTAAGCTTTTTTACAGAAATATGGTGTTCCTTTAAAGATCTAAAGTACAGGGTGAAACCGGAATTACTAGACAATAATAGATGAACATTGGACGACTGTAACATGTAGAATAATCAATGCTGTGTACACTATACACTTGGTGGCTTTAGGGAGCGAACTCCTATATTATGTATGAAATGAATGAGGAAAACAAATCAATACACATAACATTAAATTTTATAAGCAACATTCATAGAATACATTAACTTTCAATCAGGTGAAAAAAAATATCACAAAATAAGTAATAAATGTTTTGTAAATATAATATGATTTAGAGATGGCATTACTAAAAAAGAATGCAAACAAGAATATAGGGATGTTACAGCTATATATAGATCATTCCTACTTGACTTTAAATATCAAAATTTAATGTTTATACTTGACTCTAATATTACTGCTGTTGGAAGTTATATATTCCTGACTGTTGGTATGCAGTTTGATTATCATAATATCATGGTCATGTCAGGGTAGGTGTAATGTAGTGTAACTAAGAGCCTAGGATTTGTGTACAAGGAAAACCAAGTTGAGTCAAAATATGTCTTGATTATTATGGATTATTTCAGACTCATTATGAAGTCAGTCAAATTGACCAACTTCATTTCCATTTTGTACTCCTGCATTTTACAATATAACATTAAATTTTAATATTGAAAGTCATGTAGGTAATGATCTCTGTAAAGCTGTATCATCCCAATATTCTTGTTTACATTCTTTTTGACACTGCCATCCCTACATCATTTTACATTTACAGAATGATTTTTATTACTTGTTTACACAAAGTACTGCGCTAGGATGACATGCCACTCAGTTGGAGGAGGGGTATATTCTGAAGTTGATTGCATAATAGGCTAGTGTATTATATGTCATTACATGCAGAGGTGAGAGTCTTTTCAAAGGCATTGTGCATTTATAAACATCTATCATCATCAGCACCAAAGGCACTAGCTATTTGTTCTGTGAAAAGGGGAGTATCTATCTGAAATACAGTTTCAGTTGTTTAATTTGATAGTGTAACCTTGGTTTTTAATTTCAAACTTTGTTTTGAACCTTTTTTTGTACTCAGTATTAAACTATATATTGCAATTCTGGTAATACTTATTTTTATAGGCTTTTAGCAATTACAACTTGTATATTTATCCATTTGGTAACATAGTAATCATGTATTTTCTGTTTACAGTGATTGAATAACTACTTGTGTAAGATCTCTGAAAACTAATATTCTGTTAAACACAAATTTTTATAAAAATTTAGAATATTTATCTTAAGTTCAAGTAAAAATTTTGAAATAACACTTTAAGGACATTATATATATACTTTGTAGTTAATAAAATTTTTCAAGGTTGTAATTCATTTATTTTTCCATAAAGCCTACGTGATTATAAATGATATTTTTATGTCAGTCATTAAAAACAAATTAGATGGGCTTTATGAGTACTTAATAACTGACTAACGTTTTACAAATTTAAAGCCAAACCATCTGTTTTTCAGCTATGAAGGTCTCAGGATTGAAGAAAATCAGCTATCATATTATGAATCAATTGAAAACATTTTTCCATTATTCAGCTGGCCTCTTTATTTTGAAATATTGAAAGCTTGTAGATGGAAAGACTACTATTTAGAGGTAAAATGGAGGTAGTTTTAAACACTGATATCTGTGAAGTTTGTTTTTTTTACCATTAATTAAAAATTTGACCTTTTTCTTAAAGTTACAGATCTTTTCAAAGACTCAGTTTTACTAGCTTATAATAATTCATAAATGCTCAGTATTTAATACCCTTGGTTTGATTTTATGTATGAAAATCATTTTTGCTAAAATTATCAAAATCTTTTCTTTGCCCTTTCCAACAAAGATCAATGAACTTTTTGTATCCTCCTAGGACTTTATTGGACAAATACTTATAGCAATATGAAAATTGGTTACTTAAAAATAAATCTCTTTTAAAGAAAAAATAAATAAATACAAAAGAACTGCTAGTTTGCAATAACTTTTCATTGAAAATACTTTTATATGTGCTGTGCAATGAAATATGACTGTGATACTGAATAGCTTTTACTTGTATAAAAATGTTGTAGTTTGTTAAAAATCATCTCAGATTATAGACATTAAAAATAATTAACAAATTGAAATTATTGTTTCTAATTATCACTATTTCTGATTATTACTGCAGTGGCAAATTAGTCTTGGTAGATTTGCTATAAGAAGATCAAGTTAATCAAGTTTGGTGGCATTGGGAATTGAACCACCAAAACTGAACAAATTCAAAGAAAACAAGTATTATCAGGCTGAAATTAGGCAGGTCACAAATAGCACATTATATAGCTTTCAGCTTAATAACAAACATTGCAGCACTATTTTGATTACTTCAATAGTTAGAATAATCAAAAAGAGTATCAATTGGAAACCCCAATTTCAATTAGTAGATTTTTTCATGACAATCAGTTTAATCAATTTTAATTATCAATTGTTGGAATAATCCAAAACTTGTAGTTAGAAACACTAATTTTGATTTTTTGATTATTTTTTTAACAGTCGATATAATTGGAATTTCAGTTGGTCAATAATTGGAATACCCCAAAAACAGTAATAATATGAAACAATAATATCAGTCAGTTGATTAATTACACTGGGAAACAAATACTTCAAGTGATTCGAGGTAATTCATGGTGCTGATTTCACAAATGTAGTCAGAATTTGAGTTAGTGTAAAATATCAGTATTTTATCAGAACTGTGTGAAATACCATGCAATCAACTCAGTACAGTAGATTTATGCTGTGAAATTAGATTTACTTGGACAGTTTAATGGGTAAAAGGCATACATGTTTTATAAATTCAAACATTGATTGTATTGATGTAAAATTCCAAATATATTGTTAATATTTGCTAGTTGTTATTGATATAATTGTAGCAAATTTTACCACTTTTGTTTCATTTCTATGCTCATATGTTCTGCCCAGGAATCATGAAACTCGCACATGTTGAGTTTGCTAGTACATTTGAGAAATCCCTCAGTTGAGTATAAAAAGGGTCATAGTAAGATGCTTTCCATTCATTTGCTTCACAATCACTCAGTTGGTTCACTTTGCTTTGCTCTGTGCACAGGCCTGCTAGGCCTACATTTTTGCATTTTGTGTTTCTGGTACAGCTGAGATGATAAAAAAATCATTTCAAAAAGAAGGAATGGCCAGTGAAAGAATAACATACCAGAGAAACAGAATATCGAGTATCAGCCTTTAGTGAATCCTCAAAATGTGTTTCTGCCCTAACTTCATATTAAACTGGGACTCATGAAGAATTTTGTAAGAAGAATGAACAAAGATGGTAATGGTTTCAGATATCTGCCTGACAAGTTTCCAAAAATCAGTGAAGCAAAAATGAAAGCACAGATTTGGAAAATGCTGATGGATGTTGATTTTGAAACAGTACTCAATCAGAAAGAACTTGCTGCCCGAAAATCATTCAAACTGGTTGTCAAAATTTCATAGGAAATCATAGAGATGAAAACTATGTTGTGATGATTGATGATATGCTTGAGAACAATAGGAAAATGGGATCTAGGATGTTACTAAAGATGCACTTCTTACACTCCCATTTAGACTTCTTTCCAAATGATCTGAGTGCAGTGAGCAATGAGCATGGTGAGCACTTCCACCAATAAATTTGTAAAATGGGACAGAAATATGATAAAATCCTACAATGAAGGGAAATTACTGTTGGTTCTTACAGCATGAAACTGAGAACATATACAAAAGGAGCAGATATTTTCTAACAAAAAATAATACCATGATGAAACTTTTGAATTTAGCCTAAATGTATTTTCAGTATTTAATATTATTGTATTCATTGCTTTTTTAAAAGTTATGTATTGTGTTTGAACATTCTTAAATGCAATTTTCAATTAAAATTCTAAAGTTATTCTGATATGATATCTTATCTCTTCTCACAAAAAGCTTTCTTGACTTGTACTGCTCTCTATCATTGCAAATTTTACTGTATACTAACATATTAGTGATCATGCAGCAACCCTCCACCAATAGGAGTGTGACAGTATCCCTATTGTAATTAGCACCCTTTCCTATCGTGGACTGGATGATCAATTCCCGATGCTTCCAGATTTTGGACTAGAGATGCAACCACAAACTTGCAGTCCCTCTTCATACTGTCTGCTGGATATTGGTTCCTGGTGGATCTATTGTAAGTTGTAGCTGGACGAGACACATGATTTCCCACTTGTGAAAGGCTGGATATCCTTCTACTGTGGACTGGTGGATAAAATTTGAAATGCTGAACACTACCTGGGCTCTCCTCCTCTCTACCAGCTGCCAGATGTCGGTTACTGGTGGAACTAATGTTCGTTGTGTTGGAGGTGTTCACGTGCGGAAATGGGTTCTTTGTACAGAAGCTCCTCTTCCCTGCTGATACCCATTTTTGATGTGGAAGGTAGAGTACAATTCCAGATGCTGCCAGGTATTGGTTGAAGTTCAACTCTCATTTATGGGCTGTTGTGCCCCAGCCACTCTACATCAGGGTCCCATTATTTCTGTATTTTTTGTGGGATCCCTCCAAGTTCCTGCCCTTATTGTTTTGGCAACATATTACTAAAGGGTGAAGAGTATACCTGGCTCAGAAGTGGTGCAGTCTCCTACTGATGTGTTGTTTTAAATTTTTTATCACACCTCATGGTCTTTCGTTGGGCACTTCTTAAAGTTCAGAGTGGGATTCTAGCTTTTTGTGAGAGGAGGAAAAATATTGTATTGAAAGTTAACATTTTCCTTAACTGAAAATGTATTTCTGATAGATTCTTGCCTCCTCTCACATTTCCCACCCATGCTTCCCACTTACGGTGTGCATTGGTTTAGTTAGTTATGTCCAATCTCAAACGTGTGCATGATTAGAGAGAGCACTAGTTACGATAGGGGTAGTGTTGCACTCGTCTTGGTTGGAAGGTTGCTGCATGATCATTTGCATGTTAGTAAGCAGTAATAACTAAGAGTAACAAGGTTTGTGACATATGAAAATGTGTGCCAATAGAGGGCAGTACAAGTTGAGAAAGCTTTTTGTGAGAAGAGGTATGTATCAAAAATACATTTTCAGCTTAGGAAAATGTTAACTTTTCGCGATATTGAATAAATTTATCATAACTTGAAAACTAGAGGTAATCAGTAATTTACAACATTATTTTTAGAATCAGCATCTTCAAATTGCTCAGAAACAGTTGCATTTTTTCTAGTAGCAGAGAAATTTATTTTATTTTTGTTGACTGGTGTTACATAATACCAGACGTAATTGTTATTTTGATCAATTGATTGTTGAAATTATCCAACACAGTAATAATTAAAATGCTAAATAGTTAGTTGATTATTTTTTGGGAAAAATTGATATAATCAGAATTTTGACTGATTGACTCTTGGAATAATTAGGAACACTAATTTCAATTAGTTGATTATTTTCATGACAGTTGATTTTAAACATATTTCTCACTAATCAGTTAGTTTACATGACACTAATCGATGTTACTGCAGCTCATCTGTAATTAGTTACATCAACTAATTAACTCACTCAGCTCTATATAGAGTACTTTAAGATTATCTGGTTGACATTTATTAATGCAAAATACTATATTATTATAATGGATGTCATTTCTTTTATGTGAAAAATACTGACAATTTTATTACACAGCTAACTTTTAAAAGTTAACTGGTATCATACCATCATTGTAAAAATAAAACATTACTGTAGGTAGTGTTAAGAAGTTGGACATTATCTTTATTTGCTAACATAATAATGCTATATTATCTGAATAGACTTTCTAGTCTTAATCTTATTCATTCCCTAATGGTTCACATACCTTGTAAGATAAGGTTATAACTATCAAAGGTTTCAGGTTACAACAAATGAATGTTCTTCTAATTTTTATGTTTGACTTTTACTTTAAGCTACTTGAAGAATATCCAAAAATATTTGTTTTTTACTTTGGTTAAGTATGCATTTCCTATTAAATAAAATGACTTATGATTATTTTTTCTGTTGGTTTGTTACAAAGAATTTGAGTAACTGCTTAGTTGTAGTTTTCTTGAATACTCTTACACTGGGTGACAGTCTTACAAAGAAGGTGGCTATAGTACTCATTGTGAGTGTAATAAACAATAAGTTGGGGAAATGCAATGCCTGTTACAGGTAAGGTTCAAAGAACACCAAGGAGATATTAAGAACTGTGCTATAAACACATCAGCTTTAGCTTTTCACGTTCAAGAAAACAACAAAAAAATGCAAAAATAATATACAAAGAAGAAAATACCAAATGGAGAAAACTCAGAGAAGCTATTACCATACAAGCACAAGACAGTAGACTACCAGTGGGTATTAATCAAAACAACAGACAACAACTACTTAATACTGCATGGACTCCACTTATTAGACATACATAAAACATTATTTGTTGTGGTTTCAATGTAAAATTAAACCTTTTTTTTATTTCTCTACATAATACATATAATTATATTTTTCTTATGTTTATTATATTGAAGTAATTGATTTATCTACTTTATTCATCATAATTTATACATGGTTAATAACACTAATAATACCAGATGTCAGTTATTCTGACAGTTGTTGCCTAAATACATATTTCAAAGCAGTGTTCTATAGAAAAACGAGTTTGTATCATTTAGTACACTGTTGCCAATGAAGGCTCTTGTAATAGAATTGAAAGCTTGCAAATACAAGTATTGTAATGTAGAGAAAAGTCCATGTATAATTCTACATATTAAATTACCTATGTTATGAGTCTTAAAAACAGTCAGTTTTGTATGTTAATTTTAACTATATTTCAACAATTTTAACTCAAAAATATTTAAAAATCAATACTTTATCATTTTCTGACATTTTTTTACCCATTTGCATTGGGTAGGTCAAAATGCACGTCACAACATTTTACAGAGTTTTATTCAAAATGTAATTAAACTATCTTATTATCAACGTATATGAATAGACTTGGCATCAAAACGTAGTGAATAAACCACACTACAATCTTATACATATTGTGAACCTTGTTGTCTGTCCGAGCTTTTGTCTGTCTCCCGTATGAAAAGCTCAACATGCACTTTTGAAATGACAAGAGGAAAGGCATGAATAATGTTGATGTCAAATGTTATTTTGCAAGCAGTATATTCTACACTAAATTGTTAGGAATTAACCACCTTATCATTTACATTTCAAAATGTGATGTAACTTAAGAAATAAAAACTTAGATTTAGCATATGTTGTTGTTGAGTGGCTCTTAGAATGACTGAAATGTTAAACAATTACTTTTTGTAGTGGGTGGTATAAGTATTTTAGTGCTTTGACTCTGAGTGAAACCAAGAGAGCAACACAATTAACCTTTTTAAAGTAAATGAAATAATTTAAATTGAGAAATTAACTTAAACTTTTCCTGTCACTGCGGACGGGTACTTTTGCTAGATTAACTTAAACTTTTTCCATCACTGGGGATGGGTACCTTTGCTTGTATCATATAAGTTTTAAGTTCATAATTTTCTAAGGAAATGTTTAGAACAATCCTCAATCTCTTTTTAGTATGAGAATTGTGACATTTGTTCTCCAGGTCTTCCCTCTTCACTAATTTATTTACCATGTCTCTGAAAAGTACAAAATTTAACATAAGCTACTTATTATAATATAGATATTTCCCAGGTAAAGCATAATTTTTAGAGCCTTAAACCTTATTTGTCTATGAAGCCATAAACTAGAAACTAGACCCACTTGATGTGTTATGTAATTCAATACTTTGATGTGAGCTGCACATTTTCTGAGTGATTTACAACTTGTATGGTGGGATTATTAGTTAGATACAATTAAAAGGACAGTAAAACAATATAATTAAGTATAAATACATGTATACTGTTATGATCTTTAAGCAATTTAAGATAAACAATTGTGGTTTGCTGTTACAATTTGCAGTTATTCTAGAAAGAAGGAAGGGTAACTTAGATTTATTTCCTACTTTTATTTGGTGGTTACGAGGTCAGTCAAATCGACCAACCCTGTATAGAGTTATGGTGGAGAAAATAATAGATAAAATATAAAGTTTTTCTTTGAAAAAATGCATGATATTTATTTAGAAAGTTTTAGAGATTATTCAAATGAAATTTAAAAATGTTTAGATGAAGAAAAGTATTTTTAATCTTAACATGAAAAATCAAAGCAGTCAACATTCTGACTTCTTATATTTATGAAAAAATTTTTAGTAAAAATACTTAACTGACGATTGCCAAATTTTGTGAAGCTTTGTTAAATACTTTCAGAGTTTTGGTATGTATCTCTTTATGATGATAAGGCCATGCAAAATACACAAACCCATTATGAAAGGGTTAATGTAATTCATGAAGAAAAATGAAAGAAAAGTTCATATTTTAATTTTTTTTTCATTTGTGCACAGCTATGTGAAGAGTTTTGTCTGTAAGCACCCACTTGTTGATTTTTTTTGTAGACTTTTTCTGCCCATGGTATGGTAAATACATCAAATGATTTAAT
>NW_013668248.1:38619-41493 GCF_000517525.1 Limulus polyphemus
TATGTGAAGAGTTTTGTCTGTAAGCCCCCACTTGTTGATTTTTTTTTTTTTGTAGACTTTTTCTGCCCATGGTATGGTAAATACATCAAATGATTTAATCATTTACTATCGAAAAACAGCTTTGAAAACAGATATAAAGAAAGTTTTCAAGTATGATTGGATAGGGCAAAAGTATACTATTATGTCATAGTTGAGTAAACATAGAAGCTTAAGAGTTATATTTTCTATAGTTTGTATAACTGTTTTTTCATTTCTTTTAAAAAGAAACATCTAAACAGTAATTGAAACTGTAGTTTTGCTGTCACATGATCTTCCCACAGTTACAATTTCTCAACTTTAAGAACTGGTAAAGAAGAAACTGTGCATTTGGAATGTAAACAGTTACTGTAGATGACCAATGTACACAAACAGATGTTTGACTTTAGTTTCTCAAGGTTTTTAGAAGCCATGCCCCCCAAATTTAACCATTGTCAGTTTCAGGTCAGCCACACCCACTTGCAAAGTCCAAGCTGTGTTGCTATGCAACAGTTAGAAGTTGACAGGCATGCTTATAACCAATAGAAAGAACAGACTTCCCTCTTGAATCTCGGTAATGTGTAATGGTGAGTGTAGGTGAATGACTGTTTTGAAATGGAATGAAATGAAGCTAAGTCCTTTGTTCTCTCGAGGTGCAAATAGTGCTTGACATTTGTTTCTCACCTTATATGTATCAGTTTGATAGACAGATTGCATTTAGGTTCGACATTTATATTTTAATTAATTATGTATTATTTATGTTTTAAAATGCATATTTGAAAGGTTTGATGATTTTTATATGTTTAACTTGTTACAACTTGGATTATAAAAGTTTATAAACAAGATAGCATCATTCGCATGTGCGAGCATTAGTGAAAGACTGTGCACAGGAGTCACCATATAATAGTAATAGAGCCCCACGGGGACCAGTTTATTTATTGGCAAAAATATTGAAAGACAGAATTGGAAAGGAAAATTACAAATAAACTATATGTGAAAAGATAAAGACATGAAATTATGCATGTTGAAAAACAAGTTTCATAAGACTTCTATGAAGAGCTAAAAGATATGTACATATTTCCATTTCCTAATTTTAATTATTTCATTGCACTGTATGTTGATGATAATAACCATAGTTATTGATATAATAGAGAAAATGAAAAATAAAATATAAACCTTTACCTTAAAAAACTGTTGATATTCATTTAGAAGGTTCTAGAGATTATGCAAATGAAATGTAAAAACTCTAAGATAATAAATATTATTTTTATACTTCATATAAAAATCACCTTGCAGGTGAACCATTCAAAGTGCAAGTGCGAATAACTACATTAAATAATGAATTTCTTATTATAAATAGTAGGAAATATCAATTAAATATTTTATTTATCTGAACTTGCATACTTTTAGAAACATCCATGTCAAGTTTCTAACAATTTCATTCACTAGTTCAATTTTTGTAAATAACTTTCACAAGGGTTATGTAACCTACTTGCACCATTAGTAGATCATCGTCATAGGGTTAACAAGAGTACAAAATTCAGAAAATCTGCAATCAAACATTCTGTAGTCAAGCATCAAAGTGTCTACCTTAGTAATCTATTCTATGGTATTATCAGGTCCACTAATTCTTATAGGTAAATTCAATAACCTACTCTAACAGAAGGTTTTTTAATTTGCCAAGAAATCTTTTATAGATTGTGCAGCTGAATTTGAAATAATTGAACAAGCAGTTGCATTGAGAAAAAACATTCTATATAGGTAAAACAATGAGCAAGACTTGATGATGAGGAACCCACTTTGAGACTAATAATGCTTGGAGATAGCTTGAATGGGTAATGAAAAAACTTTAATATAATTTTAACATAACAGCAAATATACAACGTTTCAACAAGGTTTTGTCATCATCAGATACAAGTAGTTTGCACTGACACAGATATATATATACAGTATGGAACAAAGAAGTCACATGACCGGATACTGTTGCATGACTTAGAAGAGATATTTTGGCACCCCAGGGTGTTGGCGTAGAGTAGAGTTGTTTTGTTCAATTAAGATGGATTCCTTGATTTTTCATTTGTTTATCTTTGGTTCTTTGTTTAAAATTACTGTGTTTTCACTAGATATACTAAGTTATCTTTTTTAGTTGCAATGGGGGAAAACATGGGATGGTTTTTATTGTGTTCTGTGAATCTGGTTTCCAATTTTCTTCCTGTTTCTCCAATGTAGAATTCTGGACAGTTATTGCATGTTATTTTGTAAATGACGTTGGTATTGTGTGATTCTAAATATTTTTTTTGTTTAGTAACAATTTTAATTTAGGGCTGTGTTTTTGAGAGAATTTGACATTGACAGGAATATTGTGTTTAATGTCTAGTTTTATCCAAGTGTGGATAATTCTTGAGCTGGTTTCAGGGACAAAAGGTAAACTGCAGTGTAATGTTCTGTTGCTGGGTTTGTTAATATCAATTTTGTTCGTGAGTTGAGTTTTGTTGTGAGGAATGTTGGAGAGTTTTTCAACAATAGCTGGTGGAAATTTATTGGTGTGAATGAAGGAATGTTTTATGTGTTTGATTTCTTCATTTATGTAGTCCGTTGAACAGAGTCTTGTGGCTGTGTTTATGAGGTTTTTGAGTGTATTGATTTTTTTTGTGGTATCGTGAGCAGAATTCCAGGGGATGTAGAGGCCAGTGTGTGTGCTCTTGGGGTGAATTTAGGTTTTAAACTGTGTGTCCGATCTAATAATGTTGAGGTTAAGAAAAGATAAGTGTTTATTGTTTTTGTGTTATTTGGTAAATTTGATGTTGGGATGAATGGAATTTATGTGAAACCAGCAAAAGTGTCATCAACATATCTGTA
>NW_013668248.1:41740-42585 GCF_000517525.1 Limulus polyphemus
GCAAGAATGGGCCAAACAGGATTGCCCATACTTAAACCATCTATTTGAAGGAAATGTTCGTTGTTGAAAATGAAGTGGGTTTTAGTTGTTGTAAATTCTAAGAGAGAAGCAAAAAGTGTGCTGGGGATGTGGATTGACCTGTTGGAGTCATTAATGTAAAGGTTGAGTGAAATATTGCAAGCTTCATTGGCGGGGACTTCAACATCAAAACTAGCCATTAAGGCTTTTGAATTTAGTTGGTCTAGTGTATATTTGAAATAGAAGGTATCTTTGAAAAATGAACCTGCAGATGTTACATATGGTGTGATAGCCCAGGCTATGTATTTGCCAAGATTGTAGTTGAAGGAATCATAAGTGGACAGTATAGGTCGTAGGGGCAGTCCTGTTTGTGTGGTTTAGGAATGCCATAGAGTTTACATAGATAAAAATAAAGATTGTCAGTAATTAAATTATCTTTTTTCATTTGTAATAAAGTTCTGTTTAGTTGTTTTTCATGTGTGTTTGTTGAGTTTTTAGAATGGCTTTGAATTTCTTTTTATTGGAAAGGATGTCGTTCATTTTGTCGATGTATTCTGAATTGTTCATGATTTAGGGTCAACTCAGTTTAAATCTAATTATCTACAGTCTGTATGTGAAAATTTGTGCCAGTGTGATTAACTGTAAATATTTTGTAAACAGTTAAATATTTATTTTCTAACATAAAAGAGAATGAACCAACTGGGGTTGTTCAAACAACATAGGACTATGTATTGCTCAAATCTAGCTGCCCACACTGATAAGTACAAATCCAAATCTGGAAAAATTATTATTTTAACTCTTTTTTTTTTCTTTTTTTTTTTTCTTTT
>NW_013668248.1:43551-49789 GCF_000517525.1 Limulus polyphemus
ACGGAAAATCAACTAACGAACGGAGACGTAACAATATATTTTCTAAAACATAGAACAGTAACTAAAGAAGTAAAGCAAACAGTTATCTCTTCTAGTTATGACCTTTGTACTTAGTTGCTGCTTTATATAGGTTGCTAATCCTTTACAAATTTTGCATGTGGAGGATATGAAACAAAATTATTTTTTTTGGTTTTATATATACATTTGAATAACTAAAAAGAATCGTAAATTACTACATCAACTCCATAGAATTCTACTATAACTTATCAAGCTTAGTAACTAAGCTTTATTTGGGTCTAAGAAAAATATGAAATTTTGAGCAAACCAAAGACACAACCAACCTCATTGAAATCTTGGTTCAAAAGAAAGGAATGTTAGAAAGGCTGAGAAAACCATTAGGGGGACATTCTGAGCTTCTGATTGGTTATTCGTGTCATATATAGAAGTATATAAGGGAGCATTTCCAAAAATTGAAAGAGGTGAGTGGGGTGCCACTGTGTTTGATTTATCACATGAGAAATATCTTAACAAATAGAAAATATAAGACCTTATTTTGTATTCTAGCTTGTCAATATCTGTAATTTGAGTTTCTAATTTATATGAAACTATAGACTTCACAAACATCTAATTTGAACCAGTGCTGTTTTCAGTATACCACATGACACACACAAATCTATGTTTATCTGTGTTTTTAATATTTACTTTTAAATTAACATATTGAGTAATGTATAGTTCTAAAATTTGAATTATAATCTATAGTTTTATATCAAAATTATTGACATAAATTCATGAAATAGTAGTTCAATAAAATTTTGAATGCGAGTCAACAAATGGGATGACATGGCCTTTCACCTGTGACCTGTCTGGAAAGGGTTGAGGCACAAGTTATTTTTATGTAAGGCAAAGACACTGTGTAAGCTAAAGTTAAATCTTCCTGTTCTAGGCATTGCCTTTCTTATTATTGAACTTTTGGTGGAATCTGATTTTAATAGTAAACGTAGCATGACTTTAATAAGGTTTTGTTTATTAACTGTATATTAAGGATTTTTTGTTTTTTTTTAAGTGTTTTAAAGACCTGGATTTCCCTGTTGGTCTGCTGGTACTTCAGGCATCCCTTGCATATCAAGAGAGCTCAGAAAATGATGACAGTTACCTCTTACTGTGTGTTTTGGAAGCAGCTGTGAATCTCAGGTGTCTTAATTCTGATATTAAGTTATATAAAGAAAACCAGCCTCAGGGTCCTACAACACTTTTCTTTTTCTATAAACAGGAAATTGAAAACTCCCAGGTTTCTTTTTCTAGGGATAATGCACGTACATTGCAGTCCAAAGAAACACTTGTGCATTGGAGATTGCTTTCTGATAGAGTTTTAAAGCTTATAGAATTAGACTTTAAGGGAAGCTTAAAGAGTTGGCAAGAACCAGTTGCTTTCTTTAACATTTTCAATGCAGTTTTAACTTGCCTGAAAGCAATTTGTGACACATTTAGCTGGAAAATAACAAAGTTAACAAACCAGTGGGAAAATATTAGCAGTTTGAAATTAACTGCACATGTTCTGGAAGAAATTATCAGTGGAGAGGAAAGTATTGTATTGACAAAAGTGAATCAAACTCTGAAAAACCAGATTGTGTCCTTTTCTTCTGAGGAGTATAGTACTGCACTTGGGCTCAAAAATGTTGATCTTGACGACTTTGTGTTGTTTTTTAATTTTTGTAAAAACCTGTTGTCTGATCCTATAATTTGTAAATGTTTTCTTCAAAATGCTAAATTGTGTGTATCACCTCACTGTGAAGACAAATGTGAAGATTATAAAATAGTTTCAGATTTTAATTGCATGTATGTCTTCTGGCACAACACCGATCAAACTTCTGTATCTATAAAAGAACTTTTATCAAAGCTGGTTGATCCAGATGAAATGACAAAGACTTCAATCAAAATGCTGAAAGCAGTAAACTCGTTTTTATGTATATTAAAACAAGGTTTTGTATCAAAACTTGAAACACAATGGGATAACAAGTTGTCACTGAAGGCAACAAACTTGTTGCAGAGAATTGAAAAGAGATTGTGTGGATTCAGAGGTAGATAAATATTTGTTTGTTTAACCTAACAAGTTTATAACTGTAACACCAGAGCACAAGTCACTTGTCAGATTTTCAAGATGACCTAAGTATAGCTCATTGTCATGGTTTGTAGCTTATAACACAATTTAATTATAATTATTAATTAGCTACTAATTCTCTGTTTTTCAGTTATTGTTATCACTAATTATTAATATTCAATTATTTTGTATTCTATGTTTCAAATGTTAATCTGCTGTCTTCTGGGAAGTCCTAGGAAGGATTGTGTGGATGAATTGTTACTATTCATGTGGTCTTCCCTTTAATTTTTTAAAGGTACACTATCCATTCATCAGGGGTCTTCCACATTAAGACTTGAATCAACTGTTTGAGCAATTTCAATTGGGGTATTAAGGCTTCACTGTCTTCTGTGCTAGGTTGTGTGAAGGTGTCAGGTGGAAGCAGAAGAATTATATTTTTTTTTCTGATGTGCTGAACACATTCCCGAAAAACTAAGTGAATGGATGTCACAATATATTTTTCTAACGATAAAACTCAGGATTGAACCCTGGTCCTTGACGATGGCAGCAGATTAGATGCCAAATGTAGGATATAAACTAATTAATTAATATTTTTGATTTCCATAACCTTACCATTAATATATAGTGAAAGCATTTTAATATAACATACTGAACCAACTGTATACTTGGTAGTTAACGCTATGGCTCCTGGTGCCATTTTTAAATTCCTTTCTGCATGTAGTACTGTGTTACATTCAAAATTTAGTTAAACCACTTTACTATCAATATATGAAAATGAAATTAACATTATAATGTATTGTATAATTTGAATTTTATGTTTTCTAAGTTTTACCAACTTTGTTTTAATGGAAATCTTTCAAAAAAATTCTTATACTGCAGTTATTGTATCACAAGATCCACACAATTTGAAAAATCTTGACTTTAGCACCGTTTATCTCTTTTAGACACACAAGCTGGCTTGTACAGGAGTTTCTACACACTAAGTACATATGTTTGACCTAATTGGCATGTGAGACCTAAAGTCTGCATCTGGGTTGTCTGGGAAATTGATAAAAAATTTTCCAACCCTTGATGGTTGCCATGCCCAACTTCTACACTTTGCCTTGAGATCTACAATGTACATGTAGTTAGTTAACACAAGTGTATATAGTCATTAGAAAGAGTTCAGTTTACTCAATACTCTACCAATGGTTAATTTGAAACTGTCATGCAGTTTTTCTACAGTGCACATGTAATTGCTGTTTGTATTGTTGTCTGGTTGATCGACTATAGCATGTATGGTGGTTTCTTACCTAAATATGCTAGTCAGAGAAACAGTTAAATTGTATTTAGGACTTACTGTTATATTTTAGTTAATTATGTATCATGTTTGTTTTAAAAATCATATTTGAATGGTTTAATGATTTTTATAAGTTTAACTTGGTGCCTGGATTTTGAAAGATTATAAACAAGATGGCATGTATAAGCATCATCTTGTTTCAACAATGCATCTCTGTTTGGAGTCTGCTGAAATACCTTCTTTAAAGCCCCGTGGGCATCAGTTAATGTACAGGCATAATTGATAATAGATGAAGAATTTGAAAGTAATGTAAAAAATAAATTATAAGTGAAAAGATAAATACTTGAAATTATACATATAATATAAATATGATTATTCTAGTGGATTTATATGAAGAGTTGAAAGGTATGTACATATTTCCATTTGTTAATTTGTTGATGATAATTGATATAGTTAGTGATATAGTAGATAAAATGGAAAATAAAATATAAATATTTATCTTAAAAATTTTTGATGTTCATTTATGAGGTTCTGTAGATTATACAAATGAAATGTGAAAACTGTAAGATAAAAAAAGGTATTTTTATATTTCATATAAAAATCACATTGCAAGTGAACTATTCCAAGTGCAAGTGCAAATAACTACATTAAATAAGAATGTTTTATTAGAAATTGTAAAAAAATTCAAAATTAAATGTTTTATTTTTCTGAAACTACATACTTTTAGAAATGTTCTTGTCAAATTTTAAACAGTTTCATCCATTAGTTTTATTTTTGGAATGAAATATGATGAGAGCTATGTTAAGTGTTAAAAATAGTAGCTGGAAGACATATGGTTAAAAAGAGGTATCAAATTTTGCTCTTTTGCATGATACCTAACTAGGATTTTTTGTCTTTCTTGCTGCTGTTTTGCAATAAAAAAATTTTCAAAGAACATTGTGTAATAGAAAAAATGTAGAAACCTATATGTATACATAATTTATTTTTCAACAGTGGCCCTTCAGTTTGTTACATCAAGCTCTAAAGCATTAAAGCACTCAGGGTAAGTAAAATATGAGTTTGTGTACTTTTAAACAGCAAACATAATCACATTGTTGGATATACAAGACTATTTAGTTTAAAAATTATTATTTTATGATTTATTATTTAATGATTATTTAGTTTTCATAACAAGAGTGTTAAAAGTAATTAATTTAAAGGCGATAACTATGACAAATTTTGTTACTTAACACGGTAAGAGTTGTACATCATGTGAGTAGTTCAATTGTTGTAATTTGATATCACATAACTCAAATCTTCTGTACTTTTTCTCATTGACTTAAGTTAGTATTGTTACGCCACACTGTCTCATAGTTTGTTGAAAATTCTAGGCTGCGGAGTAAAATAAGTGAATTTAACACAGATTGTATAGTAAAAAACAGAGTATAGAAAAACAATTTGTCTTGGCAGTTGGGTTCTAAAGTAATTGAACCAGACTGTGTGTGGACTTTTGATAATAAAAGATAATTATTTAGAGTTTTAGATACAACTGTGATATCCTGTAGTTTAAAGTATTCTTGTACATACGTTTGACTTGCTTTTAATATATTATTCTAAAACAGGTGGATTGTGTGTTGTCTGTTTATTGTTCGAATTTTTTGCCAACAAGTCACTGACCTTCTGTAAAGAATCTGGCCCTCCTATACAAAACCTAATGTTTGGTGAGTCAGCAAGGATTATACAGTGGTAAATAGTGGTAGAAGAAGATTTGAGTAACAGCAGAAGTTGGCCTATATATGCACAACTGTAGTGGGGGAAAAATAGTGTAGAGATTACAATCATGCTATACAATCATGTCAACAGATTTTGATAAGTGGATTGAGCATCTTGGATTAAAAGATAGTGATCTGCAAGAGCACATAAGGCAAATTAAACAACAACAAGATCTAGGGAGAGAAGAGCATCACCAGAGAAGAAAGGAAGAAAGAGAAAGAATGAGAACATGAAGCTAGAAAGAAGAAAAGGGAGACTGGAAATATAGAGAGAAAGAATTAGAGCACAAATTGTGAAAGAATAAAAGGAGAGAGAAGAGAGAGACTGGAAATAGAGAATAAGAGTTGAGACTGCCAACTCACCCAACAGAAAGAAGAAGGACCCAAGAATGAAAATGTTGTCAAGACCAACCAACCCAAGCTGCCCAAATTTGATGAACAGAAAGACAACATGGATGCTTTCCTGGAGAGATATGAAAGATTCACCCAAAGTCAGAACTGAGGCAAAGGTGACTGGGCAATATGTTTAAAGCCCACTTCTCTAAAAAAGTTCTATAAGTATTAGGTTGTCAAGAAATTAATGTTACTAGTTTTTTAGATGAAAAAACTCAAACAACTTATATATCAAAACAAAACATTTATTAAATGAAATAGTCTCCATTCTTATCAATGATGCTTTTCCATCTTACAATCAAGTTGTTAATGCCTTCATTAAAGAAATTACTTGGCTTTGAAGCAAAAAACATGTCGAAATCCTCTTTAACACCTTCCATATTTGCATACGTTTTCTGTGGATGGAGACCAGTTTTTGTCTAGGACTTAGCCATTGTTTTTGGCATTTAATATTCGCATAGAGAATCCATTTTTCATCACTGGTTACAATTCTGTCCAAAAATGATTCACGCGCATTATGCACCAGAAGAGATGAACCATGTTGGAAATGATGATCATTGGAGTGTTCATGAGATACTCAAGCACCTTCTTTATGGAGTTTTCCCATATTCCTTAAATGTTTATGTACTGTTTCATGAGAGACATGTAATTTCAGGGCCATTTCACGAGTGTGTTGCCATAGGTTAGACTCAGTAAGCATCTTCAGAGCATCAGTAT
>NW_013668248.1:50650-65334 GCF_000517525.1 Limulus polyphemus
CCACAGATAGACCAAATGATGTCGTGGTCTTCTTCGAACTTCGAAGGACGAACAACAATATGTGATATATGTTTTTTGAGAGGTGGTTAATGAAAGTGTTCCAAAATGCAACATTAATTTCTTGACAATCTAATATATGAAGGCATGATGTCAGAAGATGCCTTGGACTATGACAAGTTAAAGTGGCCTTGCTGAAATGCTATGAACTTACCCAAGAAGAATTTCATTGGAAGTTCAGAGAAGTCAAACCTGACACTAAAGAAACTGTATTTCAATTTGTGACATAGTTACCAAGATACTTTACAAGATAGACTGACATGGCCAAATGTGAAAATAGTTTTGAGGGAGTGATATATCTATTATGTGAACAGTTCATGATCATATGCTCAATTGACATGTCAATTTTTGTAAAGAAGAGAGTCACCAAAGGATGTGGATGAGATCTGGCAGAACAGTATGTGGAAGCCCGTGGAGGGAGTATAACTAACAAGTCTAAAAACAATCGGTTGAAGTTGAAACCAGGGGTGGCTGACCAGAAACAGGATACAACCAAAGGTGATAAGAACTTAACAGACAAATAGGAAAAGAGCAAGTCCATCACCAACAAGCAACAGCAAAAATATCAACATAAAGCAACTGGAGATACTTACAAGAATGGTGCTGACAAGAAACAAGAAAAAAACGACTATCACCATGGATGCGGCTGCCAGAATAAACAGATTTGAGACAACACATCAGATTAACCATAAGAAGGATTAAATGATTAAATATTACACAACTGATGGTCAGCTCAAGATAACAAATGGATCAACACTGCCAGTAGTGATTGGAGCATGTGACAGACATTGAGAGGTGACAACAAATCATAACAGTAAGTGAAGGCTATGTCGAGGACAAGAAAGTGAAGCTCCTACGAGACACTGTGTGCAGTAGTGCAGCAGTGAGAACCAGTCTAGTATTTGATGTCAACATCAGTGAGGAACTGACTGGCAAGCAGAAGAAAGAACTATGAAATCTACTGTGTCACTATGTGGATGTCTTCACAGATAGACCAGGCAAGACAGACCTTATGCAACACAAGATTGAGACCACAACCAGGGATCCAGTCAAGGTGAAGCCCTATTAGATGCCCTATGTGATGAGAGACCTGATAAAGCAGGAAGCTGAGGCAATGTTAGAAGCTGGAATCATTGAGCTTTCAAATTCAGCCTATTGTTCACCAGTGGTAATCGTGAAGAAGAGGGATGGCTCTACAGCTTCTACATAGACTTCTTGAAGCTGAACGTTGTGATGAAGTTTGACAATGAACCTATGGACAACCCAGAGGCTATCATGGAAAAACCAGATGGAGCCAAGTTCTTTTCAAAGATTGACCTCAAGAAAGGTTATTGGCAGATCCCAAAGGAGACAGGATCTAAAAAGAAGACAGCATTTGTGACACCAGATGGATGTTACCAGTTTAAGAGGATGCTGTTTGGATTAGTCAACTCAGCAGCAACTGCATGATGAGGAAGATGTTCCACAAAACCACTAATATCGAGCATTATGTGGATGACATTCTGACACACACAGTCAGATGAGAAGACCACCTGAAGAAACTTTAAGAGCTCTTCAGATGAGTGAGGGCAGTAGGTCTGACCATCAGACCATTCTAAGGCTATTCTGTGCTGGAGTTTGTTGGACATAAGGTGGGCAACCAACAGATAGCCATGGAAAAGGAGAAGGTAACTCATATACAAGATACACCAGCTCTGACAACCAAGCAGCAAGTCAGATCCTTCCTGGGATTGGCAGGATACTACAAAAAGTTCATCCCAAACTATGCTGAAGTTGTTGCTTCATTGACTGACCTGACCAAGAATGACCTAACCAACAATATCAAGTGGGAAAAACAACAGCAGATGGCATTCCAGAAGGTAAAGAACATGTTGGGAAGTTGCCAATACTGAGAATGCTAGACTTCAACAAGCCAGTCATCATTGAGGTCGATGCTTCAAACATTGTAATTGGAATAGTACTCCTACAAGAACATGAAAATGAATTGTTTTTTTTTTTGGTAATGTATGTTAGTAAAAAGCTATTGAGTAGTGAGAAGAACTATTCTGTGATTGAACAAAAGTGTCTGGCCATCATATTTGCCATCTGGAAGTTCCAGAACTACCTATATGTGAAGGAGTTCATTATCGAGGCAGACCGTCAACCCCTTGCATACATCCAGAGGTGCAAAATTGACAGTACTAGGATCATGTGGTGGGCGTTGTACCTCCAGAACTACAAGTTCCGTATTGAAGCCATCAAGAGGACTGCAAATGTTGGTGCACACTGTATAAGTAGACTTTATGCATGAACTGAGAACAGTCTGTGTATATAGTAAATATTTTTTTTTTCTTGAACAGGTGCTTATTGTTGGATATACTAGACTATTTTGTATAAGAGTTATTATTTAGGGATTTAATATTTGATGATTATTTAGTTTTCTTAAAACAAGAATGTTAAAGTAATTATTTTAAAGGCAATAGTTATGACAAATTTTATTACATAACTCTGTTAGAGTCATACGTTGTTTGTGTAGTTCAGTTGTAGTTTGACATCACATTACTCAAACCTTCTGTATTTTTCTCATTTACTTAAGTAAGTATTGTTACATCACAGTGTCTCGTAGTTTGTAGAAAGTTCTAGGCCTCGGGCAGTGTATATATATATATATATATTCAACCAAGTGACTCCAAGTTATGTCAGAAAATGTTAAGTTAGTGAAAGTGAAGATAGAGTGTGTGACTATTAGTTCAGCCATAACGGGCAATATTTAAATTGTGTTTCACAGTGGTATTGTAATAACAGAGATAAAGGAGAATAAATTGTCTTGTCAAAGGGTGTTCTAAAATAATTGAACCTGCCTGTTTGCACTTTGATGAAAAGTAGACAGTTATTTAAAGTTCTCGATACAACTCTGGTAACCCATGGGGTAACATAATTGAATTTATCATAGATTGTATAGTAATTAAAAGAGTAGAGAAAAATAATTTGTCTTGGCAATTGGGTTTTAAAGTAATTGAACCAGCTTGTGTGGACTTTTGACAAGAAAAGATAAGTATTTAGAGTTGTAGATACAACTTTGAGACCCTATAGTGTAAATAATTTTTGTATATATGTTTGACTTGTTTTGAATATAATATTTTAAAACAAGTGGATTGTGTGTAGTTCGTTTATTGTTCGAATTTTTTACCAACTAGTCGCAGACACCTACTGTAAAGAATTTGACCTCTATACAAAACCTGATACATCATCATTTTTTCATGTGTGTATGTTTATTTGTAAAGATATCAACTGTGTTCATTAACTAAACCACGATAAAAACAAATGTTTGTTATTGTTTTTTAGTTGTCCTTATAGTTTCTTTTTTTTGCCTTGGACTTTCAAACTTGATGAAGTTATTAGAAGTGTAGTAAAAGATTAAACATAACAGAGAAAATGAAACTGATGTCAAGTTACTAATTTTTAATCAGTATTGAAATGGCAACATACAGTAGTAAAGCTCAAAGTTATATTATTATTATTTATTTAAGAGGATAAGTCACTTTACCATATATTGAATGTTAGATGATGGTTGGAATGTCTAAAGAAGGAATTTAGTAGCATAAAGTGATTATATAAATGATTATCATAAATACCAGTTTTTTTATTAATTAGCTATAATTTCACAAATATTTAATGCTACACATAATCAGGACTTTTAAATGCTATAATGTGATACATTTAATATTTTAAGCCTTGCATATTTTATACTTTATTGATTGGTTAGTATTTAAATAGTTTTATGTTATTTTTTGTATACAGGGTGTTGGATTGTTTAGAAAAGAACATTGACTTACTGAATAAGGTTTCGTACCTTTCCCCAATGATGAAAACAATAGCTGAGGGCAGACTGGTTGACCAAAACAGATTAACAAAAGTAAACAAATTTTTTGGCATTTGTTGTTATAAAGTTGATTTATGACAGTATTGATATTAGGATCTAATATAGAATATGCTTTTAATTCTCTTTTGTAGCCAAGATTAAATATTCAATTGAGTAAAATGTTCAAATGGGAAAATATTTATGGCATTTAAGCTGAAAACTGATAGAGTTGTAGAAAATAGTCTGAATACAAAATAAATCTTTTATTTACAACATCACGAACAACAAATAAAAAATAGGTGACAGATGGTGCTTTTAGAGATTCTGAATTCTCTGGAACTCTGAAGAAATTTGTTCTAGACTAAGAGATTAGACATTATATAATTTTCTCGCTACAGGCTCAGTCAGTTTGTGACCCCAATTTGACCTTTAGAGTTTCCATACTATAACTTCTAATATGTTTTGTGTATCTTCACGAAATTTCACAAGCTTTCAGTGAAAATTATAAGTTGTTTGTAGACACAAAATCAGCATTTTTAATGAAGTATTTTTACAGAAAATTTCTTTTTGAACATATAAAGTCAAAGTGTTGACTGCTCTGAGTGCAAAGTGATTTTCATGTTAAGATTAAAAATACTTTTCTTCATATGAAAATTGTCAAACTTCATTTGCGTAATCTCTAAAACCTACTAAACAAATTTCAAACGTTTTTTTTTCAGTAAAATGTGTTATTGTGTGTTATGTTCCTAACCTTAACTCTATACAGGGTCGGTCAATTTGACTGACATTATAACTACCATAAAAAAAATCTGAGAGAAATCTAAATTACCTTTATTTTCTTTTTAGAATGACTTCAAATTGCAACAGGAAACTAGATTTGTGTATCCTAAATAGCTTAAAGCTACTACTTAATTTTTATTGTTTTATTGTCCTTTGAACCATGTCTAACTAGTAATACTGCCACACAAGTTGTAAATCACAGCGAATGTGTAGCTCAAGTTACCCTATCGAATTACGTAATGTGTGAGCTACTTTTGGGTGTACCTTGTGAAAAGTTGTAATTATTATTTTTCTTTATCTTACCTAATCTAACTTCTTAAGTTTCTGATTTTTATATTTTAGTTACTTTTATAATAATAAGTAAAGAATACATGTAAAAACAAGAAATATGGTACTTGCCTGGGTCTTTAATTTTGCTGTCAACAGTTGATGAAACGTATCCCTACTTTATTATACTGATGGTACTACTACACTAAATAATTTTTTATTTAATCAAATAATGTATCTAAGAACACAAAATATTAAAACGTACATTGTCCTATAACTATCATAATTTTTTGGCTTTCTAACTATATGATAAGAACTGTTAAAACTTCAGCTAAGCTCATGGAAGTGTTCCCATGGGAACAAACTTTGAACTGGAAGTGAAATAGACAGTTTTCTATACAGAAAATAAAGTAATATAATACATCATTTAGTAGATTGAAACTCTGGCTTTCTAGTGGTTATAATTAATATAGTATTGAACATCAGAGAGAACTATTGGCAATTTCTGAAAAAGAGGATGACATGTGGGCATGTGGTGGCAAGTGGGTCTGATTTTCTAGTTTATGGCTTCAGAAACAAAATTATGCTTTGTCTGAGTGATAACTATATTATAATATGTTAAATTCCATACTTCTCCAAGGGGTTGTAAATATATTAAAGAAGAGGTAAGACCTAGAGAACAAATGTCACAATTCTCTTACTAGGGGAGATTGAGGATTGTTTTAAATATTTCCTTATAAAATTAATAACTTAAAACTTGTATAATAAAATTTTATTCATTAAGTGTGTTTTGATTACATGATAATTAAGTAGTTTAATAACATTTCAAATGTAACTCTAAAAAGTAGTGACATGCACAATTTGACGTGCTTGTAGTGAGAGGGATAAAACAGAAATCTCTCACAAAGCATAAGTGCTATCCACATCATTTGTTATCTCAGGTGAAGGTAGGGAGAGATTAACCATCAGGCATTTCTAAACTTAATGACAGCAATGCTAGTAGAAAGTGAAAAATAGATTACCACCAACATCGTCCCAGAGAAACATTTCAAAAATCATAAGTGGGACACTTACCTTAACTTTGTGTAACTATCACATGAAATAAAGGCAGGCTTATAATAAGTGAAAGTCTACAGTTGATCTAATAACTTGTTTATCTTAAAAATGGTAAACTATACAGTTTAGCTACTTAACCTAAAAGAAAAAGGAAACGATGGTACCTCCATGTACCACAGCTTTTCCTCTGTACATTAGATACTATGTTTGTCATTTCCTGCTTTTTTTTTTGTAATTGTGGATGATGTACCATATATATATTCTGTAAACCTGAAAACTATCATTTCGTAAACATACGTAAATTTATGAATACTCTTAAGTTACAAATACCAGAAATGATATATAATGTATACATGTATATGTTAATTGACATAATTGCAATTGCAATAATAGCTTAGTATCAGGTTGTTTCAAATCAGGTAAACTTACCTCTGAAGCTCTGAAAGGCTTTCTTGTTGAGTTTGAACTCATGCTATAAACAAAATGTGAATAAAAATTTCTAAATGTCCTTGACACATTGCAGAGCATGCTTCACTGAAACTATGCTGAAACTACTTCCATTACACCTTAAGTGCTTGTGACATGTTATATGACTTCAGTACTTGAATTTTTTATTTCTTCCATCTTTTCATGATATTTGAGCAGTAGACATTTTTTGAAACTATGTCTGTATTCATACACCATGTATTCCTCTTCAATTCTTTCTTCTCATGTTTTTGACCCTCACTTTGGTTGTTAGAGGAGGGTCTTCCATGTAGGTTTTTACTTTGACCCATTGTTAGTTTTCTGCCATACACACTATAATTTGTGTTTTGAGACAAAAATTTTTATGCACTGTTATTACTTAATTTCATTCTCCTGATTATTGTAATCAAGATCACATATCTATTTTATCCTTATTATTTACTATTCTTACTGCTGTTGTTTCTTATGTTCCTTTGACCATTTTGCAAGGTTCTTATAATTTAATCACCAGACTGATACAGCCACATATATATTACAAATAAAACAACCTGCTGAAGTTTTGTCTATGCAAGTATTTTACTTTTACTCTTTTATTCAGGGGATTCTTGGCAGTAGGAGTTTATTAGGGATTTATCATCTAGTTTTGCATCTGGTTATATGTATAATATATATCGGTATGTTACACCTAAGAAATTCTACTTCAGTTTTGTCTTTGCAAGTATTTCACTTGTTTTCCATTCATCTTGAAGGTCTCAACTCCAATGTTGCCAGAAGAACTACTGTCGAATGTTAGCACAGGTGCAAGCAGCACCTTGGTGATCTTTATTCTCTGTGTTATGGAAAATCTTGAGAATCTCTTGCCATGGAGCTCTGGGGGACCACTAACTACAGCACCTTTGGAGAATTATTGAGTATTATTCATATTGTCAAATGAATACTAAGTAAGCATTCTTAGTCTCATTGCTACCTTAGTATTCATAACAAACCTTCCTGCACTTGTAACTGACAACATGTGCAATAGTCTGTGTGCACTTATGTTATGCTCCTCTATTAGTGTGGGTGAGGCTTTACCTTGCTGCTTCAATTAGGTCAAAGTTTTTCAGTTGCTCTTCCCAGAGCTCCCAAAGATTTAATCAATGTATCCATCCACCAGCAGAATTTCCTACTTTATGGTTGGACTTTGCTGTGGTAGAAGTGGCTATGGTTTCAACTCCCAAAAGGTGCCCAGGATCAGGAATTTTCATGAAGAGACCAGGTTTCACTGTGGATTAAGATACTTGCATTACTGTTAGCAATTGGTTACTTTCACTTCACTTACCATACCTATAGCCATTCTGGATAGTAGGTTGCCCATAATTACAAAAAACACTAGGAGTTCATCCCTTGTCAAACTGATAAATGTCTGAGATAATGCTGCCTGCTTTCTGTTCAGGAAACAGTTTATTTCATGCATGGCTTCAATATTCATATTACACAGTGCCACCATAGTAGACGTTGTCCAGAGTATAACACGGAACACCACTTGTGTATACAGAAGTACTGTTATACCCTCTGCTACATACACTCATGCAGTCCGCTATTCCTAGGCCTAATCTAGCCAACATTGGATAACTCCCATGGAACATTAGCTCATCTTTTATACAAATGAACTTGTCAGTTAACTTCTGATGTGTGTTTGTTCTAAAGATGCTAATACCATATCTGAGATCAGACAACTACCTTTACTCTGAGTGCAACATTTCCTAGGCAGAGCCACAGATATATTTTTTTTTAACATCTAGCCTGTTGGCATTCACCAGAACAAAGTTAGTATCCACTGGTCATAGTGGTGGTCTCACTTCAAGGGCTTGATATTTCACAAGGTCCACCAGTGTTCTGGCTATTTCTGTTTCAACCAGGAACTCAACCTTACAGGTTTGGCTTCACTCAAAAGGACCTGTTTTGCCAGCCAAAGCCTCTCCCTCATGGGTTCTCAACCAATACTCATCTGAGATGTCATAGATATAGGGCAATAGACATACTCAGGGACTCTAGCACTTGGGCAGTTAGTCCATCTTTTGCTCAAAAAGGCAGAGCAATAACTTGCTCATGAAAACCTTTCTTATGGCTCTGCACAGCCCCAGGTTTTGTTGCAAGCTTTGATCATGATTGCAGGATACTGTCTGGCTTGGAGAGGCTCACTTTTACCACATGATTTGTGGTCTTTTCCTATGTGTGCCTGTTGTCTCACCTTCAAGTAAAATAGCTGACTTGTGAAGGTTGCTCATTAGAGGTATTTTTGTTCCTTTTTGGTTGGTCAAGGTTGGTATTGACCAGAGATGGGGCTGCAGTACTCTGACTGGTGACAGCTCAAGAGGCTTGTAGAGACTCCCCAAATGGCCTTTAACTCACCAAATTTTATCCCACCTCAGTGACCCTCAGTCAACCTTGCTTCCATTGTGCCAAAATTGGTCCTCAGGGGCAAGATTTGATCTCCCTGTCTAATTTTTTCCAGAAATCACACAATCATTTCAGAGACCTTTGCAGCATTGGAGAGACTTCTCCTGATTCAACACCTCTCTCCTGCAGTAAACTCTTCTTTATGGTAGAAAGTACTTCTGCTTTGAGAATATGTCATTCTTTCATTCAGAAGAATGACTTTAACCTCATTTAACTCAAGTAGCCAAGTAAGGGCCAATACACACACATCAGTAAAGACTGCAATCATGGCAGTAAAATATTTCACACCTAAGCCTGATTTTAACTAAAGTATAAGTGAAGAAAATAAACAGATTGGACATGTTATGTAAAGTAAAACATTCTTTATTATTTGTCAAAGCACAAAATAGTGTGCATAGTTGTATAGATGCTGGGCAGTTGTCTTCTATAGGATTAGGAACAAATCAACAGTTTTCATCTCTTAAGATGTTTTTCTGTCACCTGACACACACTGGAAGTCTTGTAGAACTGATGTGAATCCAATGCTCCATACTAACAGGAAAATCAGATTTACTCATAATGACATGACTGGACATTCTTGTACAATGTAGTAAAGGCACTAGACTCTAGATATCACGTACTTGGTCAGTGAAGGACGTTGCTATCATTACAACAATATCTCCATGAGTAGAATAAATACTGTTTGCTAGAGAACAACAAAGGTAAATAGAATGAAAATTTACTGTGCATGGTAAACCTGCATAGAATCAGACTAAGTGAAAAAATTTAAAAATACCTATATTACTTAACTCTCTGCATCTACTATTTAATCACCAAAGTAACCATGAGATTAGTCATAATACTATAATTTTTGATAATATATGCATATCTTCACAAAATTTTGCAAACTCTCAGTAAACATACAAGATTTTTGTGCACAAAATATCAGATTTTTTACTTAAATATTTGAATTAAAAATTTACTCATGAATTTTTGTTTTCAGAATGTTTACTATCTAACATGGAAAGTAATTTTGATTTTAAGACTAAAAATACTTTTCTTCATCTGAAAATTGTCAAGTTTCATTTGCATAATCTCTGTAATCTCCTAAATAAATATCAAATGTTCTTTTTGGAAAAACTTTATTTTATCTGTTATTTTCTCTACCCTAACTCTATACAGGGTTGATCAATTTGATTGACCTTGTAACCACTATAAAAAGTTAGAAAATAAATTTAAATTACCCTTTTTTTCTTTCTAGAATGATTTGCATCTATTTTGTTTTTTGGTTTTATTGACCTTTGAACTGTGTTTGACTAATAATCCTGCAACACAAGTTGTAAATCATATAGTGCATCTCCATCTGAAGTTACCATATCAGATAGCATAAACTAACCTTTACAAAGTACAAGTGTCTTACTCTTCTTAGTCCTAGTACTTACTAGTGTACCAGAATTTTGTACAATACAAATAAATTTCAGTTATTGTTCTTGAAACATAGAACAATAATTAAATAAAAAATATATAGAAAAACAATGATCTCTACTACTTACGATATTACGAAAGTTTTGTACTCGTGTTGTACTTACTAAACCTCATTGAATTTTGCACATGGAGGATGTAAAAAGCTACTCAACACCACTCATCACCAAATCTTTTTTCCAACTAATAGTGGGATTAACCTCACATCATAGCACACCCACAGGTGAAAGGATGAACATGTTTAGTGACGAGGATTCTAACCTGGCACCCACAGATTGCGAGTCGAGCACTGTGACCATAAGGTCATATTGTTTTATCAGTGCAAAGCTACACAATGGGCTGTCTGCACTTTGTCCCCTTGAGGAATTGAACCCTAAGTTCTAAGTGTTTGAAGTCTATAAACTTACCATTGGCCCACTGATGGATAAAATTATAGTAGATTCATTTTTCAAGTAATTATCCATGAAATTATTCAGATATCAGAGCATTTAGAAGATATTGAGAACAAAATTTGAAATGAACTAAACCTCAAAGGTTGTTTACTATTGTCATATCAGTTTATTTGGTGTTTGACACAGTACTAACATCATTTGAGTTCAGACAGGTCAGGATGTAACAAACTGATGTGTTATTTGATTGTCCCAAATATTGGCCTTTTTCAAATACCAGGATACAATAAAATATGCCATAAATTTGTGTAAAAGGCTACCAGAAACTACTAAGTAATTTTGCTTCTCAACATATATATATTTGTGAAAGAGAAAATACTATTGTCATTACAGATTAACAAAGTTGTTGCACAATTTTTGCAAGAAGCAATTACAGCTTAAGAGCACCCCCCCCCCCTTCCACTGCCACAGCAGCATTTATTTCAATACTCGTGGTGGGTAAAGCATAGATAGCCCATTGTGTACCTTTTAATAACTTCAAAACTATTTAGATTAAAATTTAAAATAACAAGTTTATTCAATAATCACAGGAGAGGATAAAATGTGAACAAAAGTAGGCAAATTGATGGCTTGATGATAACTGATTTCACAAAGTCTGGAATATGGAACAATTTAGATTTTTTTATTTGAATGATGGTTTACAAGGTATAAATGGGAACATGGAACACACTACCTAAAATAAAGAATTAAGTTACCCATTGATAGGTTTTCAGACCCTAATCATATTTTATAAATAATTAATGTATTATCAAATGATTGTAAAAAGCACTTTTCATCAATTCTGCATAATTCTGGAATAATAAAAAATTATATATTGCTATACTGATACCACAAAACTCCACTGTAATTTATCAGATTTCCTAACTAAGCTGTATTTTGGTCTTAAAAAATCTCATTTCTGACTAGAATGTCACTTTGATCACCACTCTTTAAACTCTCCAACAGTTATAATGGCTTTACCCACTTTAATACTTTAGGAAGACTGACAAGATTACAAAGTTCAAAATGAGTGTTTTCAATTGGTTATAAACAAGTACTTAAGAGAAGTGGGCTAAGGTAAACAAGTGTTTTCAAATGACAAAGAGGTAGGTAGACCCACTGTGGAGGTTCTTATTTTATATTCTAGCTTGTTAGTATTGGTAAGTTGAGTTTCTAGTTCGTTAAAAACTATAGACTTTACATTTCATGACACTTACAATGCAATCTGAGAAAAGCAGAAGATGTACGATGTGATACAAAAAAAAATTGATATTTAGCTTTTTTTTAATATGTACTTTTGAATTAAGAAATTAAAAAACGTATTATAATTGTTTGTTTGGAATTAAGCACAAAGCTACACAATGGGCTATCTGTTCTCTGCCCACCATGGGTATCGAAACCCGGTTTATAGCGTCGTAAGTCTGCAGACATACCGCTGTGCCACTGGGGGGCATGTATTATAATAATAATGTCAGTCGATGTGACTGACTCTGTAACCAGAGTTTCCATACTATAACTTTTAATATGATTTGTTTATCTTGGCAAGTTTTCAGTAAACATTACAAGTATTTGGTACACAAAAAATCAATTTTTTAAAGTACTTTCACAAAAGATTTTTCTATGAATATATGACGTCAGAGTGTTGACTGCTCCAAGTGCCAAGTAATTTTGATTTTAATTATTAAAAATATATTTTTTCATGTGAAAATTTTCAAATTCCATTTGAGTGAGCTTTAAGTAAAGCCTCTCAAATAAATATCAAACTTTTTTTTCCATTAAGCTTTATATTTTATCTGTTATTTTCTCTACCCTAATTCTATACAGGCTCAGCTGATTTAACCAACCTTGTAACCACCATAAATAAATACAGTTGGCCCTCCGACAACACGAGATACATTCCTCGAGCCAGCCATGTTGAGCAAATCTGTGTTGGAGGAACTCAATATCTTATAGGATTGATATATATGGATTTTTTTTTACACGTAAATGAATATCTTTATCTATACAGTATTGTAAAATCATAAACATAATTACATTCACATGTGATATCTTGCACCTGTAAATGAAAATATGTTAAATGAAATAATACAGTACTGTATTTTGTTGTAACACTCACCTATGAATGATGAAGATGAAGACCTTTTGTTGATGAAAGGAAGACTTGCATTGATGATGATAATAATAGATTTGGAGGCTGAGAGGTTAGCTTAAGGCTGATGGATTATCAGAAAATTCAGCATCAAACTCCAATGAAGCAGATGTAGAAGTTGTTGGGATAGGGTCAGAAGGCATTACATCAGCTAACTTGGGCTTCATAAAGTCAGTAATTTTTGGTTGTTTGGCATTCTTTCAAGACTTCTCTGTAGAGTGTTAGAACGTCATTAAAGTGTCTCTTAAATTTAATGCTTCTCTCCATAGTTGGATCCGTGTCTACAGCCATTTCTGCGAGCTCATCTGCCTTGCATAGGAAATCAGACACAGTCTTCGCTGTAAGGATGGGTTTAGCAGGTTCTGTCTCTTCAGCATCTTCATCACTGTTGCTGGAGACTATTAGCACTTCAAGTTCTTCATTGGCTCTTGGTAATGGGATTTCAACATCTCAACCCACCTCCTCATCCCTCATATTATCAAACCCCTCACCTCTGATTTATTTAACTAGTCTCAAAATATCTGCAATTTCCTTCTCAACTGTCAGAAAGCCCTTGAAATCGTTCACAACTTCAGGCCAAAGATGATGCCAGCATACATTTATGGTAGATTCTTTCACCTTGTCCCATGACATTTTGGTGATATAAATACAGTCCTTAATGTTATAAGCTTTCCAAAACTTGGTTAAGTTTTTGAAAACACTGTAGTCTATAGCTTGGGTTACATGTCGGTAGACATTCCTTGTATAGTAAGTCTTGAATGTCTATATTACTTCTTGGTCCATTGGTTGCAAGATGGATGTTGTATTTGGAGGTAAAAATATTATCTCCACTATAGGATGGCTGAATTGTGGTGTGTCAGGGTCATGAAAAGGAACATTATCCAAAACTAGAAGAACCTTAAAGTCAAGGTTCTTCTTTGCCGGGTATTCTTTAACCTCATGCTCAAAATAATTTTGCAACCAGTCATTGAATAGCATCCTAGTTGCCCAAGCCTTTTTATTTAAACACTAAACAACAGACAAATGTCACTTATTCTTGCCTTTTAATGTGTGTGGGTTTGCGGAGTGATACACTACATGGCTTGCATTTAAAATCCCCCGATGCGTTCCTGCAAAAAAAGCAAAGTGAGCCTATCCTTAGAGGCTTTAAACCCAGATGCTACCTTCTGTTCCTTGGTTATGTATATCCTGTTGTCAATCTTCTTGTAAAGGAGCCCTATCTCATTGGCATTAAACACCTGTTAACCCGATGACTACCGGTACTAACTTTCTTAGTAGGCAATGCAAGTGTACATTTGTGAATTGAAAAAATGATAGAGAACTTATCTTTTAATGGATTTCTGATTTTATTTTTATAAATAGTAGCATAACATTCAATTATTTGTACAAAATTGTATTCTTTAATGAAGTTTAAAGAGAAATTTAATGGAAGAATTCCTAAAATACGTTTTAGACTGTAAATAAGCGCCCTCTAAGAAGAAATGTTTTTTCAAAAATTTTTTAAAGATATTTCCTTTCACTTCAGCACTGGTCCTGCCATCTGTGATTGGTATCTAAACCTTTTTCTAGTCTGTTTTCTTTATAAAACTGCGTCTGGGCATGTTAAACCTCAGTTGTAAAACTTTTAGCCAATCCTAGTCGAAAGTGTCAATTTCAGTACTAATTATTCCAATTGCTGTATCTTCCATTTGACAAATCATAGAATGATAAGGAAAGCACGTGATGAAACGTTATTTTCTGG
>NW_013668248.1:66297-88095 GCF_000517525.1 Limulus polyphemus
TTTTTATTGTTTATAGCTAATATGAGTTTTAGTACAAATATCATTGCATTTAAAACAAGTGGAAATATCTAAATGCAAATGCTGAGTGATGGTGTTAAGATTTCAATGATTTTTGCGAAGACTCACGATTTGCTGTACGTGGGTTCTCTTGGTAAATGAAATTTTTATTCTTGTACGGTTCTTTTACATATGTGTTAAAACTCGGTGTACAAGTGACAACAATAAAGCCCATGTGTTAGTCGTGAGACAGACTAAACACATTCGTGTCAATAATACCAGGAAAGCTATGACATTCTCATGGGGTGCTAATACATGAAGGACTTAAGTTTCAAATTCCAACATAAATCTTGCCTATAATGAGAGGAATGTGACCAGACTAATATTTTAAGTACTATGAATTGACTTTCTTTGTAATTTATGGTGTCTGTATTGTTTGGTAATCTCTTGTCACAGGATGTATCAAGGATTAGGTGGTGTTATTGAAACCACCTGTTCTGTAAGCTATTACAACTCACTAGTAGTGGCAATTAGGTTTCTCGGTATAGTGAAACAACATACAAGGACATGTGTTGAAATAAACTTGTTTGAAAGTTCAAAGAAATGATATTCAAGTACCAAAAAGCTTTCTTGTTATCATATCAACAGTAATGTTCAAATGCATCCGCGCTGGGCTGAACGAGAGTGACCACCAACAGGGGTGAGATAGTTACAGACAACGTACAAAGGTCACGCTGCTGACCCAACGGTTTATGTACAAAAGTACGGCTGCAATGAAACATAAAAATAAACTTGAAATAAAAATATACTTATGAAAGAAAATTAAAATGTTTTTATGTACATATATAAACATGAAATCTTAATTAAAAATAAAAATACTCATTTATTGTTTAGGTTTATTTACAAATATTATTTTTGGGTCTTGTATATTACTTGAAACCATAAGGAGAGTATGTGATTATTAAAAAATTAAAAATAGATGAAATTTGCACTTTATGGATGACACAAATTTTTTGGGATTGCAAAATAATGTACTAAAACATAAAAAGTAATCAGTTCAAATCTAAATATATTGTAATCATTTCATTTATTAAAGTCATTACGAAGTTTTAAAACTTTTTAACCAGTAGTTTTATTGTTGGAATGACAAATAGCAAGACTTGCATTGGCTACTAAGAAAGTTAGTAGCCGGTAGTCAACTGGTTAAGGGGCATATCCTTTTTCCTTAATGAATTCAAGGAACCACTGCTTGAACCATGCAGCTGCATTGCTACCGGCTGACTCAGCTTTACCTTACAGCTTCTCATTATGCAGGTTGTAGCTTTGCTTAAATTTGGCAAATCAGCCTTTACTTGCATGAAACTCACTGGAATCTGCAGCATTTCCACTCTCATTGGAGACTACATATTCATACAAACTACACACTTTCTCATATATAGCTACGCTATTACAAACAGAGCCTTTTTTGTTCACTGATCCACACATTCAATAATTTCTCCATTTTTCCCAGGAACGGATTTCTCCTAGGCTCTTAAGAAACCTTGGCACTTATAAGGGCAGAAGTCTTAAAATTTACATTGCGTAGCTTTGTGCTTAACTTCAAACAAATAATTCTCTATTTTACCCCCCCCCCCCTAGTAACAATGAAATGAAATGTAAATTACTCACTATAAAATTGGCATTGCTCAGACAAACCATAATTTTTATAGCTTTTAATTTTGTTTGGTTACAGAGCTATCATGAAAATGAGACCCCTCCTGCCACACCCACCTGTCACATCCTCTTCTTTCAGGATTTGTTAATAGTTCTCTCTTATATTTAATTATATATCATCTATAACCAATAGAAAGTCACTGTGTGCATCTATCAATTGACATATTATACTACATTGTATTCTGAACTGTCAATTTCACTTATAGCTGTCAATTTCACTTATAATACACGGTTTATTCCTGTGGGAAAGTTAACGACTGGCTTGCATGAATTTGTAACAATTTTTGTCGCATAGTTGGAAAGCCATAAAAAGTTCGAATGTAGGGGAAATTGTCTACCTTTAGCATGTTCTTTAATGTCTTACTTAATTATAAAATGTAATTATAAATAGATGTATACTGTTACGAGCTTAAAGCTACTTATAATAATCAAATGTAATATCATGTTACAATTTGAAGTCATTCTAGAAAGAAAAAAAAGGTAATTTAGATTTATTTAGATTTTATGTTTTTTTGGCAATTACAAGGTCGGTCAAATTGACTGATCCCGTAAAGAGATAGAGAAAATAACAGATAAAATATAAAGCTTTTTGAAAAATGAAAAAACATTTGAAATGTATTTAGGAGGTTTTAGGGATTACACAAAGAAAATTTGAGATTTTTCAGATGAAGAAAAGTATTTTTAATCTTAACATGAAAATTACTTTGTACGTGTACTATTCAAAACAAATATTCAATATATTCATGGACAAATCTTTATTTTAGCTTATTAGAAATACTTCACTAAAAATATGATTTTTTGTATGTGAAAGACATGTAATGTTCACTGAAAGACTGCCCAATTTTGTGAAGATATACACACTATATTGAAAGTTAGAAGTATTAAATCTATAAAGATTTTAAACGAGTACAAAGAGATCATGTGGTCAGCCAAATTGACTGAGCCAGTGTTGAGAGAGTTAATTATGTCTGATGCACTTGCAGTGGCAGTGCATCATCTTCTAATGGTTTACTGTTTTCATGTTCTTGATCCAGCTTCTCTATCAGTGGATGCTTTAAATTCTGTATATATTAATAGTTAATTTTGACTATTACAGTGTTATTTATGTTTTTGTTTATTTCTTAATACACAAGCTCTTGGCTCAATTACCTAAGCCTTCTACAGGTACAAAACATTGGAAAAAAACAAAAAGATGTTTGAAAAACGTCATTTGCTTGTAGAAGGCTCAGGTAATGGAGCCGAAAGTTTGTGTATTAAGAACTAAACAAAAAAACTGAAATAATGTGGTGATAGTCCAAATAAATTACTTAACATAAATATGAGTACTCACATTATAAGCCTAAAAAAAATATTTTCTCTGTTCTTACCCTTATATTCATGTTCTTTCTTGGGTATTGGTGAAGATAAGTTGTTCCTGTTATCCAGTTCTTCTTATTGCATCGTGCTGGCTTGCTTCAGCATAGTTAACACTCCTCTCATATGTCCCAGGGAGATTTCATTCCATTATTTTTCTGTACATCTTCCACAGTGACATTTGTTATCTCCAGCTTCATAGTTGACTGTTATGTGATACTTTGATAGTGAAGTTGGCTTCTCTTCTTGCATAGCTTGAATGTTGGTACATTCTTGCAGATGTTCCTATCTGTCTGTATACCAGTCTCTTTTATCTGCCTTTCGAAATTGGTACCTGCAGAATTCAGTTTATCCTTGTTTAACTCATCCATAGCTTGCCTCATTTTGTTTCACATACTTTTAACTCACTTGCTTCTTGTTGTAGGCTACAGAGCTGTACTCTCAGCCACTTTAAGATGCAACAGAAGTCAAGTCCCTCTGTCAGCCCCACTTTTTCTCATGCTAGTTTGAATTTTTTTTATTATGTTTCCATAAGTACCTAGCCATTGTCCTTAGTGGTATTTAGGCCTGGTCTTAACTCATCTAGCTTCACCTTTTAAATCCTTCACACCTTATTTGCTCTACCATCTTTCTGTGAAGACATATTTTATTTATTATTTCCTTTTGAAAGGAGACATTCAGAAATTTTTGTGATTAAATATATTGTTGCGTCATCGAGATCATGTGATTCTCACGCTCTCTACTTTCTAGAATTATCCTGTACTTTGGCGAATGTTCTAGTTCTTACTAGATATAGGGTAGTCGGGTATATAAAAGAGGGGGACAAAGTGACAAGGTAATGTGTGTGTAGACAGTGAGTAATTGATCTGCAGTCAGAAGTATTATTGAGCACGTTTGTTGTTATAGCGTTTGTTTAGCGCGATTGTTGAAGTTGAGTGTATCGGTAAAGTTATATTCAGAAAGAATAAACCAGTTTTTATTAAGAAAGAACTTGTGTCACTTAAGTTTCGTCGGAACGAAGTTACGGGAAATCAATTAACAAACGGAGACGTAACAATATATAATACTTTTTTTTTCCTGGAAGGCTCATAATGTATTCTAATAGAGCCTTCCTACCCAAGACTTAGGCTATGAGAGATGGTCACAGCTGTGTTTTTGGTTATTGTGTTACCTACTCTGACTGTGGTTCTTCTGACATGTTTTCTATGTAAGGTTATGGCTGTTTGTTCTTATTTTGCAAGAATGGAACCAATGTCAGATATTATACCTTGTGATGATTCTTGTTCCATGGATTTTGCTCCAACCAGGTTAACAAATTGGCTTTTGCAGCTGATACATCTTGTTTATCATGACATTCCTTTCCATCTGAAGTGTGGATTTAAAATTACATCTCATCATACCTGTGTTTTCACTGTATTTTTGGCCTCCTGGTCTCTGTACACTTTATTGGGCATCTTACAGGTGGACTTGGTGATGAATCTACATGCTTTTGTACTATTTTACCATCATTACATCAACCACTCTATCTTAGTTTCAGGATTTGATATGTCACTGTGTGGTTAATCTCCAAGCTTGATGGAATCTATCACTTGTGGGTTTTTGTATAACATACCCAACATGCATTGTTAACTCTTTCCTGTGGGTCTCTGGTTGTGAATAATTTCAAATTCCAAACAAATAATACAAAACAAGAAAGATGCAATAATTGAATACAATTTCTTCTTATGTATTGAGAATCTATATTTATATCTCATTCACTCAGGTCTCTTTCTCATATTCTTTAACCTTTGCATTTTTCCTAGTTAATCTAACCTCTGTGATTGTGAAATCATTTTATTATGCTAAAAATGATAATAAAAACTTTGGTCTTTTCTGCCATGAAACTCCATTTACAGATCCATCTAGTTGAGACTTTCACTTGTCAGAAATATTACTGTGTTTGTCCTATGCCAAAATTCCACCCTCAACATTGGAGCTTCATGATCCATGAGATGGTATTGACTTTTTGAAGTGGATAGGGGTTACTGTCTGGTGGGTCATGATGCTTTGGTGGTACTTTTCCCACCTACACATGCATGTCCTTGCATGGTATTAGATATATTGGAAATAGGGATACCATTATCATTGATGCCTCGACTCCAACTAGGATAGGGATTATTTATGTTTTGATAAACCCATTTCACTTGTCTACATGTCATTCAGCCCATTCTTGTGGACTTTTTGGGTCTTTTTTCAGATTTCATTGAACGCCCATTGATTTGGTCGGTTGTGACGCACTGACCATTTTCAGTATGGATGAAGAAGGAGCTACTGCCTCTTGAATGTATATTTTTCATATGTCTGGGCTGCTCTGCTGAGAATCTAATGCAGAAACTGGACATAACATTCTTACAGTTGTTTGTGTCACCATCTGTGTACCATTTTTGGCTTCACATTATTGTTAACAAAACTGACTGCTTTGTCTAAATTAACCCTATGGACAGTGCACATCTCATAAACTTTTTATAGAGTAAAGTTTGCCATTTAACTATACTATTTTATTATCAATGTATGTTAATAAACTTGGTATGTAAATATTATATATATAAATTACATTTTAATGCTACCTAAGTTTTAATTTCTTAATTTCAAAAGGAAATATTTAACTAAATTCTCAATCTGCACCTCTGAGTCACATGATGCAGAGATTCTCTGACTTCTCATTTATAGGTTTGTTCTTTTGCGTACAAGGACCTCAAATTTTTCAGCTAATTGGAAACGTAGCTACAGATATTGGTGGGCCAAAATATAAAATTTTCAGCCTCTTCTTACTTCAATAAAATTTGACTATTTGATAAAACCACATTGACAAGCCTCTTCCATATCCTTTGAATTTTAAAAAATGTCAGTAATTCTCTCTTACATTGTTATTAGAAATTGTTATAACCAATAGAAAGAGCAAATTCTAAACTACATAAAACAGGTCATTGTCAACTTTGTTTTAGCAGTAAAAGCCAATAAATTCTGTGAGATCTTAATGTGTTTAGACTATAGATGTTGCTCCAAGCAGTATTGGATTTTTTTTAACTTATAGGTTTTTATAACACAAAAAATATATTGATAAATAATATTATATTAGTTTTGGGACATTCTATTCTAGAGTCTGATATATTTTTTCTGTTTTAAAGTGCTTATTTGAAAGCTACATTAACTGTTTTTGTACAACCAATGGAGAAAAAATAGACTTATTAAAGCATGCACCCCAATGCGGACTCAAGGCTATAAAAAGTGCTAAATTTCTTGGTTTTTGAGTATATTTTTTATCTATTATGTATTTTTAACAAAAGCAATTAAAATGTAAAAATTAGAAACTTGTTACCTTAGATATGAAAACTTAAATGAAGAAGAAAATGTCTTCTTAAGGAATGCACACGAGCTGCTGACACATGATATATCTGGTGATGTGATTCAGTAGTTTGTTTGCTTGCACTAAGCTCTCACCAGGTGATTTATTGCTTTCTTACCCTAATTAGATATGGTTCAAAGAACAGTAAAACACTAAAAGTAAATTTAAGTAGATGTGACATTGTTAGAAGCCCGAGTCTGTTTAGGATAAATAAATGTGATTGTCCATTACAATCTGCAGTCAATCGAAGGAATCTATATTTTTCATTTTATTATTTTCAACTTTTGTTATGAATGATTTGGTCATATTTAATGTTAGGGTAAAAAAAAAAGGAGTAAGTATAAAAAAAAACTTCTGATATTCATTTAGGGGCTTGGCATGGTCTTATGGTTTGGGTGCTCAACTGATAAGCAGTGGGTTGTGAGTTCCCTTTAGACTTGTTTTCAATATTCCTGTAGACAAAATCTAAAATTCTACTTGTCCTACTACTAGAACAGCACACTACTTGGATGGCTTAAGAGACTGATCAACCAGAACATCAATATCCTTTTCTTCCATAACATTGTTAAGGTTATTCCCATCAAAATTATACTTATAATTCAAATTTTTATAACCCTCATGCATTACCTTGCATTTATTGTAATTATAAGCAATCTATCATTTATTTGCCCAACTCACTAAATACTTGAAATTCCTTTGTAAATCAGCAGCATCTTCACGACCATCAATACCTAAGTCCTTAATGTTATCAGCAAATTTAAGTAATTTATTGAACATTCTTTCATCCATCACACTTACGTAAATAAAAAAAAGATACCCCACTTTTGATATTTATCCAGTTGAATGAACTTCTTTTATAACAACCCTCTACTTTCTTCTGTCCAGCCAATTTTGTACCAAACAAGCCAGCTTATCCCCCATACTTATAATAGTTTTAACACTTTTGTTACAGGATCTTTTTTCTGTGCATGTCACAAGGTTTTAGTGAGTTGCAATCAAAATTTAATTAAACTACTTTCTTATGGTATATGAATAAACTTGCCATAAATACATAGGTAATAATCCAAATTTTAAAATTTTATAAGTTTTAAGTTCTTAATTCTATAAAGCAATATTAAAGAAAAATCCTGAATTTCCCCTAGTATGAGAATTGTAACATTTGCTCTCTAATTTATTAACCACCCCTTCGAGAAGTGCAAAATTTAATGTAAATTATTCCTTATAATGTTTTTAACACTCGGGCAAAGTATTATTTTTATAGCATTCAAAGGTATTTGGTTACAGAGCCATGAAATAGAAAATCAGATGCTTCTTTCCATGCCCACGTGTCACATTCACTTGTTCAGAACATGCCAATAGTTCTCTCTGATGTTTAATACTGTATTTTTATAACCAATAGAAAGTCAAGGTATTAATTTCTCAAATGACTTTATATTACAATGTTTTCGTTATAGAGAATTGTCTATTTCACTTCCAGTTCAAACTTTATTCCCATGAGAAACACGTTGATGAGCTTAGCTGACTTTTTAACAGATCTTGTCACATAATTAGAAAGCCAGAAAACTTGTGATAGTTATGGGAATTTGTCTGCTTCTTGCATATTATTATTATTCTGTGTTGTTTGGTGCATTATTTAATTAAATTTTAAAAAAATAAGTAGGGTTAAATTTCATCAAAAGTAAAAAAAAAGAAGACCAAGGTAAGTACTATAATTCTTGTTTTTCATGTGTATTCTTTATTTATTATTATAAAAGTAACTAAAATCTAAAACTTAGAAACTTTTGAGGTTAGATGAGGTAAAAATAAATAAAAAATTTTCATGGAGTACTCTTGCGAGCAGCCTGTGCATTATGTAATTCATTAGGATAATGCGAGCCAAACATTTGCCAAGTTATTTACAAATTTTATGGTGGGAATAGTAATCAGACATGATTCAAAGGGCAATAAAACAATCAAATTTAAGTATAAAACAGATGTATACTGTTATGAGTTTAAAGCTATTTAGCATAAAAAAATGTAGTTTCATGTTGCAATTTGAAACCATTCTAGAAAGGAAAAATAGGTAATTTAGATTTGTATTTTTGTGGGAAGGAGGTTGGTCAAATTTACCAACCTTATATAGAGTTAGAGTGTAAAAAATAACAGATAAATTTAAGGTTTTACTTAAAAACACATTTGCAATTTGTTTAGAGGTTTTAGAGATTACACAAATGAAATTTGAGATTTTAAATTTTAACATGAAAAACACTTTGACTCCATATATTCAAAGAGAAATTTTTGTTAAAAATACTTCATTAAAAATTCTGATTTTGTGTCTACAAACAACTTATAACGTTCATTAAAAGCTTGTGAAATTTCGTGAACATATCAGAAGTTATAGTATGGAAACTGTTAAGGTCAATTTGGGGTCACAAACTCTGCCAAGTCCTTAGGGAGAGAGTTAATAAGCCTTTAATGTAGCACCTTGTCAAACACCCATACCCTAACCTTCATCTACATCAGCAGCAACCTCTTCAAAGAATGTTAAAAGATTAGTAAGACAAGATTTTCTCTATGCTAAGCCATTTTAATATCCAACAAATTTGTTAAAAATTCAGTCCTCAAGGTTCACTTTTGAGTATTAGCTACTACCATCAAGATCAGCAGCAGCTCTAGACAGGCTCTTGCTGATGTGATCCTCCTACTTTCCATGAAGTAAGTTTGCTGTGCTATAGCAGCCAGGTATAAACTTGATGTTGAATTAGTATTCATTTTCAGGGCTAGTTACTTTCACAGATGAGTTGTTGTCCTTAGTGGGTTTTGACGTTCTTGGATGCCATTATGATGACTTTACCAACCAGCACCTTTCATAGGGTCTGATAGGTGTCTTGCATTCTGCATATCACCCTGTTTTTGGTTCATTCCACAGTGCCACTGTATTTGTTATATACAAATTAATTTTGACCAAGAATATTGAAAGGGCAGATCCTTGGTCACTAGTGAATCTATGTTAAATTCTGTGGTGTTTTTTACAACTTATAATTACAAATGCTGAATATAATGCAATTGGTAGAATAAAGTATAGAAGAAGAAATGTGCTAATTTACCAACATAAGTAATGGTAGAAAGACTAAAATTACACGAATTTGATAAAGCCAAAACCAGATATACTTTTGCAACTTTTTTGAAAGTTTTATTCAGTTTTGTTTGTTATTTCAACTGTGAGAAAGAAATAATCAAGGAATATCAGTGATGCCCCTCTGGTCCATTAAGAGGTAATCAACAGAATCTGTTATTTTATCTGTTAAGTTTAAGTGTTTATTTTGCTGATTTATTGCTCTGGGTTACATTTTGTACATTTGTAATGTAACTATTTGCATACTTTAATGATTTTTAAAGCTTGAAGATTTTAATGATTTAAGGAGAGTATTTGTTCATTTGTTATGTTATTTTTACTTTCAGATTTTCCTTGTAGCTACTAGTTTTCTAGGCTCATCAGGTCAAGAAGAATTACTCACTCAACGATTGAAAAATATGGAGTGTCAGAGCTGATTAAGACTGAAGATTTTATACAGACTTTGACTCTTATGCTTAATCAAGCAGTTGAAATCAACCATTATTCTACTGTAAGTTTGCAAGTTTTGTTTTTATTGATAACCAAAATATTAATGTGTTAAAAGCTTTCCCATTTTAAATGTCTGTAGGATAAATGAAGTTAGTAGAAAATAAAACAAAAATAAAACTGTTCCATTTTAACAGATAATACCTACTGTATTTGGTATAGATGTCTTACCAGATATCTATTCTTCAAGTGATTATTATTCTTGCAGCTTATACATGAAATTCTGCATTTATTTTTTTAACATCAACTAAAGCAAGAAACATGATACATGTAACTCAGAATTCATTATCACCTACCATGAATTGCTTACTAGAGGAAAATATATTAATGTAGGTAACTATTCTGTTAAATTTCACTTGGAATTATCAAATATCATGTCACATAGGTCAATGATCTGCTTCTAACACATCCGGTTAAATTTGAAACTTAATCTTGACACATTCTAACAAGTACCATTTACAGTTTACATACATAGCTTACCAGTTTTAATTGTAATGAAATTAAGGAAAAGAAAACTGAAGATTGCACTGAAAAAGATGAGTGCTTAGTTAATTAGACCTCTCAAGGTGGATTCCTGTATGTGGTGAGCAGACTTCCCAGGGAAGGTTCTGTCTTTTCAGTTTACCTCCTCTGGGATCCAAACATCCACCCACATGTTTGCCATGTATGGTGTCCCAGGAAGTGGAGGAGAGGATTCTGATGGTTGAGGGGTGTCGTTTTGATGGGTCAATTATATGAGTGCCACTTCGACACATCACTTTGGCATTGAATTCCTGTAGATGGATAGTCTTGTGGTGGTTCCTCTAGGGTCAGTTGACTGGCCCTGTTGGGCTAGGGTCAGTTAAATGCCAGTGTTCGACATTCTCAACAGGTGTTGTGGACTTTTTGTTTGATGCTGGTGTTTGGGTATAGTACCCACAAAACCTTGGTGTAGCTACAGTGTTATTGTTTGGCATTGTAGTGCATTCCCTTGTATGGCTTTATGGTGGTTAGGGTCAATGGACACTGAATATTCTCTATTTCTTATGGATCCCTCACCCATTGACCCCCAAAAAACAAAACAAAAAACGTTGATTGGAAAATGACCATGTCTTAAAGACTACCTCTGACTGTTCTTGTACCTTGTTTTTTAATTCTTCATTCTATATCTGACAATCATTTAGGGCAAATGTCTCCCTTTTTCATTCAGAAAGGATTAGAAGGGCTTGCTAGCTCTTCAAAATCAGTCAAACAGTTATGTTCTGGGGACATCTTGGTGGAAAAATCTACACCAAACCATAACAAACTCCTCCTGAGGTCAAAGGCCATTGGGGACATACCTATTGAGGTTACTCCCCATGTTACTTTGAATTCCTAAGAGTAGTTATAATTGAGAGGGATTTAAAGAACATCCCCGAGTCAGAGATCTTCACTGATTTCTCCAGCCAAGGAGTTTCTGCTGTGCAAAGTATCCCCACTCATAAAGATGGAATTATGCAGCCTAACAATGTTCTTATAACAATGTTTACATCACCACATCCCCCTGTCACTGTTAAGGCAGGTTATCTGTATTCCTAACCTTCTTGGTGTTTCCAATGTGAGTGGTTTGGCAACTTGTTGTGGTTCTTTGACATGTTCTCGTCGTGGTGGCAAAGACCATGATGCCTACAACTGTTTACTGGACACTCACTGTATCAAGTGTGGTGGTTCCCACTCCTCATACTTTTGTTCTTGCCCTAAATAGATGGAGGAAAAAAGAGGTACAATGTTTATGTACTGTAAATAACATCTCTTATCCAAAGGCCTGGTAGTTGTTGTCCCTTGGGCCATCTTAGACATATGCTTCTGCTCTCTGTTCAACTGCTACAGTGGGAGTGCAGACAGATCTTTCCAAGCCTCCAATAGAATCTTTCTCTCATCATGTCAAGAGTATCTTACCCTCTGTCAATGCAAGAGTTAGCAAATCCACATCTACTCCTGTCTCTGTCCCCACTGCTGCATCTTGTGACTGTTCAGGTCCCTCTCCTTTGGCTTTGAGGTGCAGAACCATTATTCAGTCATGCACTCAGTTTCTGGAGGAATGACAGGTTGTGTGATGGACATGTTCATGGAGGTGTGGCATTGCTGATTGACCAGCATATTTCCACCATGTCTGTGCCACTCAGCATGCCATTGGAGGCGTTTGCCATCTATACCATCACTGTATGCTCTCTTTACCTGTCACCACAAGAGACTTATGATCAATCAGACTTTGATGATCTTGTAGACCAGCAGCCATCTCCCTTCTTCATCTTGGGAGATTTTAATGGACACAATCACCTTTGGAGTGAGGCTGATATTGATAGGAGGGTTTGTTCTGTGGAGCATATGTTCTCAGATCACAACCTTTCTCTCTACAATACTGGTTCATTTACCAATTTTCATGCACCTAGTCAGTCTCAGTCTGTTACTGCTATTGATCTATCTGTTTGTTCACCTTCATGTTTTTGGAGGGTTGACAGTGACCCACAGGGCAGTGATAATTTTCCAATCATTTAGAGGGAGATTGTCCACAGTTGCTGCCGTCTGACTCGTGTGCCATGGTGGAAGTTAGAGCAAGCTGACTGGTTCTCCTTCACCATTCCCTCAGAACTTGGTCCTGCTGTTATTAATCTTCCATATATAAACAAATTCATGGAGGCAGAAACTTATCATCTTATTCAAACAGCTGTCCTTTCTATCCCCAAAATCTCAACACATTTCCTACAGCATCCTCATCCATGGTGGACTCCTGCCTGCTAGCAGGCACGGGACCAGCTGATAAGTCTCTAAGCTTCAATCAAGGAAGCCTTCCTCAAGAGAGAGCATCTTGTTTCTATATTCTGTGATCTTGAGAAGGCTTATGACACTACATGGAGATTTTGCATGACTTTGATTTTTATGGGTTGCATGGCCATTACCAATTTTTACTTGACCAGGATTTCAAAGTCTGTATGGGTTTAATCCTGTCCTGATCCTTCACACAGGAATTTGGTGTCCCTCTGGGCTGTGTCTTGAGTGTCACTTTTCAGTATTGAGGTCAGTGCTATCACTGAAAAACTTCCTCCTATTGTTTCAAACAGCCTCTATGTTGATGACTTCCACTTTTCTTGTCTGTCATCTAACATGAGGTTTATTGAGCAGTAGCTTCAGACTGCTCTCACTCATTTGTTGGGGTGGACCAGAGCAAACGGTTTCACCTTCTCTTCTTCTCTGTTTGCATCTGTTTTTGCAGTGCTCCATGTTGGAGTTGATGTTCTTCCCATAGTGGGACTTATCTTTGACCATTCATTCCTCACATTAAGTACTGTTTAATTGATTAAAAACCTTAGCTACACATCATTGCCTTTTTATAATGCTTAAAAAAGGAGGACTGACATTAAGCAATGGAGATTGGTCCCAAAAGGGTGTGTCAAGGGTATGGGAGCGCGGAACATTGTCTGCGTCCTCTTATTCATATTGGTGCAATATTATTGGGGAGCAGACAGATGTTCCATGCTTAAGATCTATTGTGCCCTCATATGGTCCATGCTGAACTATGGGTGTATGGGTTCAGCTAGGGTCTCTCCCTTGAAGATCTTGGACCCTGTGCACCCTTTGCATGGGGGCTTTCTGCACTTCACCAGTCCAGTGTCTGTACATTGAGTCCCATGAGCCTCCTCTTCACTTCAGACATTTGCAACTTTCTTTGCAATAAGCTACCAAGCTTTCATCTTTACCAAGGCATTCCACCTAAGGTTGTGTCTTCCTTCTTCAGTAGGCTTTGCTCTTTTAGAATTGGTGGTCAGCCATTCCTCCATTTGGCCATCATATCTGGGCACACTCGGCTGATTTGGGTCTGCCATTGGGTTATGTTGCTTAATCTGATGACCAGCCCATTCCTTCATAGTTTGTTAATATACCCACTTATGACCTCTCTTTGAGTCATTTGAGGAAGAGGGATAGTCCTGATTGAAAGTACCATCTTCTCTTTGTCAATCATCTTTCTGTTCCCCTTTTTACAGATGGTTTGAAATCAGGTGACTCTGTGGGCTCTGCCATGGTTTGTTGTAGCTTCTTGGTTGCCCACAGGATCTCCTGTACAGTTTCTGTATTCACTGCCAAGTTTTATGCCATTTTGCTTGCCTTGGATCACATAGAAGCTAAATAGTACAGTTCCTGTATGATTTACACTTACTGTATTAGCTCTTTATTGACCCTGTAAGTGAGTTCTTTCCCTGTTGTCTTAGACATTCAGAAATAACTGGCCCAATTTTCTCTCTCATCAACTTCCATCCAGTTTTTCTGGATACCTGGCCATGTTAATATTCTAGGGAATGAGCTTGCTGACACTGCAAATAAGTCCATCTGCTCTGACTTTGTCACAGTTGTGCCTGTTCCGTATATGGACTATGGTCCTATGATCAAAGCATGGCTTCACACCAGTTGGCAGTCCATCTTGAGTGAGCAACTTCATAACAAACTTTTCCAAATTAAACCTATTGTTGTTACTTGGCTGTCTAGTTTCCATAACGATCAACAGGGAGGAAGTTGTATTGTGCAGGCTTTGCATTGGCCCAGTTTTTTAATTCATTATTTTCTTTTATGTGGAACTAATTCACCAATGTGTGGCATTTGTGACACTCCAGTCACAATTACCCATGTCTTGCTTCCATGCCGTTATTACGACTGTGAATGGCGGCACAATTTTTAGCATGTTTTTTCATGGGGTTTACCCCTGATGCTGGACAGTACCCTTGACATTGTCCATGTTGATTGTGTTTTTGGCTTTTTTTGGGCCATTGGGCTTTTTCATTCTGTTTAAGTGTTTTACATGATTTTTGGGCATTGTTTAGCTTTTACCTTGTTTTCTCTTCACATTTTATAGTATTTTACTTCTAGCATTTTTGTTGGTTGTTTGGTGCAAATAACTTAGTTGCTTTGTGCCGAAAAACAACAGACAAACAACCTAGTTAATTAGAACATCAACAGGCAGACAGAATATGAATTTGAATTTCCAGTTTGTTTTATAGATGTATTTAATATGCTTCTCATAGTAGTTTTCATAGTTAAATAACTTAAAGAAAGTACATTTTAAAACAGACAGTCTTGCCTTGGAAATATGAAAAGCCTTCCCTTGTTGAGTTGTTTTCATGTTGTCAACAAACATATGGTTCAAATTCTGAATGTCCTTCGTGCAGTGTCCTTGATTCATACTTTACTACTCTCTCCTCCTTCCCCGTGACTTATTGTGTTTGCATTAGGACATAGATAAGCTCTGCTTTCCTGCTATATAATCCACATTTTCTTGTTGACAGTTGTAATGTTAACTTTGCTATGATAAATTTGGAAATATTTTCAACAATATGAGAACTTCGTCAACTGGTTTGGAAGCTTTACTCATGCAGTTTGCTTCTAAGCATGTAGGATGATCCCATGGCTGTATTATTAGCTCTTATTGATCAACATATTCAACCTGCTAATGGTGTCACGTTTTGTCGATACTCAATTTGTGTAACACCCACCATTTTCTCATGATTTTTTCATACAATGGCTGCAGAACAGGATTGTCTACTAGCCCTAATTCTGAATAAGTAGAAGCTTATGTTGATTTCATTTCTCTTTTATCTCTGATATGGCTTATTTTAGATTTTGAGCTACTTTGTTATACCTGAGGGTGCTAGTATCATATTAGAGAGTTTAGTACTATATGTTCTATCTTCTCCTGATATTTCTGTTCTTACAGATGCTTTTATAAACTTGCAAAATATTAATATATTTCATATTCCACTTTTTCTATTACTTCTCAAGTTCTTAACCCTCAGATTTTTCTTTTAGGGGTAGCCTTCCATGTAGTCTCTTATTTGACCCATCATCAGTTTTCAGCCCATGTGCTATGTTTTGTTTTGAGGCATCCTTCTTCTACACAATTATTAGTTATTCTTGCTTCAGTTATTCATTTAATTAGGATCACATACCTACTTTGCAGTCTTCATTAACTTCAAATACACTGATACTGTTTCTATTATCACATGGCTCTTATGTTCCTTTGGTACTTTAGCCTGTGATGCAAGGTACTCATTTTCTTCTCCCATCATTTCAGCTGATCTCAAAAGTTTTTTGTTTTTTTTTTCAAACATCATTATGTCCTTTTGGGTATTTCATCCAAATCAGTTTCCCATTAAGAAGAAGTACACTAACAGGACTGGTTTAAGGTTTTAGCATCTTATTTTGCTTCTGGTCATCATCCCTTTTCAAGATGACCATTGAGTAAAGCTTGTCCTCTTGCTTAGCATACCTTCATCATGTACTTCTCATTTGATGCCTGTTACATCTACTTGTATCTTGTGGCCCTTTTAAATAGCTTAACATCGAAGTAGGCAAGGTTATTTGACCAACTCATTCATTCTTTTGTTCTGGACAACTACTTCATATGGACTTTTGGAAGGTTGTTTCGCATAATTTTTTAATGTGTGGAACCTTTGACTTTGATCCTTGAATTTGACAGATCCTTAAGTTTGGTCTTTACTTTCACTTTTCTTTTCCTCCTTCTGGCTTTCGTCTTTCTTCTGATCTTTCTTTGCTTGCAACCACTGGATCAGGAAGTCTCAATCTCCTTACAAAAGGAGCAGTAGAAATTATTTATTATGCTTCTCCAGGCTTTTACTCCCATCTCTTTGTATTACTAAAGAAAATGGGAGATTAGTCATGTCATAGGTCTGTATCAACTCAATCTTGTATTAACACTTCAGTTGAAATTGGAAAGCATAAGGATATTATAGAAGTTTCTTCATCAAGGTCATTGGATGACAAAAGGTTATATACAAGATCTTTATCTATTCATCTTATTTCATCATTTCCTTTGTTTTTGCCATTGGGGAGGGGGGATCAATTCCCTGCCCTTAGCTTCTATTCCATACATTTTTTTGCCCAGTATTCAAAGCATTTATAGTCTTCTACATCACTACACATTATTTTCCACCTTCAAATAGACAATTGGCTTATACTGACCCTTTCTTCCACTCAATTTCTTACACATATGCTCATTTGACAACCCAACTGCCTGTGTCTTTTGGGTGGATCATCCATAACTTCAAACTTTATTCAGTACAAACACAGTACTTGGTACATCTTGGATTTTGGATCAACTTGTATACATGTCCTTTTATAGTATTTGAGATATTGTAAACGAGACTCATTGTCTTCCATGTTACGGATAATAGCTCTACTCAGAATGGGGAACATGTTACTGCCTTATATTTATCTTTTTTAACTTGTTTGGTCTTCCCATTGTAGTGGCTTTGAGTTGCAGAGCTCATCTGTTTGGGTCTTACTGACTCTCCCCGTTACCGTTTTGTGACGTTGCTAGCCTTTTCCAATGTACATACAGGGAACTTAGCCTCAGGAGCATTTCCATTCCTTAGCTATTACTGATCTGCTCATCTAAGAATATTCCACTACAGGTAAAAGACTGCATTATTATCCGACCACCTCTAACTACACCTGAAAATGTAATAGTTCCACAGATAAATAAATGCCACCTGACTCCTTTTTTGTATGTATGTTATCTAAGGGGTAACATGAGTGAGGTGATACCCTACTGAGAAGAAAGCATTTTCTGAGTGTTCTCATTTGGTACAATCACTTGTGAGGCTGGTCCACTCCTCCATGAATCAAATTTGTTGATTATCTTCAACTCTGCTTGTTCTTGTATAAATTGTTAACTTCCTGCCTAAGAACCCAAATTTTGGTGAACCAATAGCCTTTATGACCTACTTCCCTACTCCATCTCATTGTGGGTATTCTGTCTTTCTGGATATCAGGGGTAACTTTGCCTATTTTATATTTTGAATTTTTTTAATTAAAATGAATTTGAAACAGGTTTTTACCTTTGAAATAAATTATCACCCACCTCCCAACAAGTGAGAAATATGTAGTTTATACCACAACTGCAATTATGAAATCTGAGTTATAGCAGAATAAGAGAACTTTGATATATCATCCTGACGCAAACTCATTACATCATTTAGTCGCATGTAAGGTCAAAAAGAGGATAACTGTGGCTGAAATGATGCATGCTGTACATTGTGATAAATATATTCAGAATTTTAGTTACATATTTTTTACAGTATTTTTACACATTTTAATCCTAAATATATAATACTTTATTAGTTCTTATAAAACTCTGCTAGTCCACATCGTTTTTATTTTCTATACTAAAGTTGAAGGACACAATCAAGTTCTCTTCATTTGTGGACTGTACTTAAACACACAAATTTCCAGAATCTTTTGAGCTTCAAGCATCCCAAAATCACACCTAATTGTATTATTTATTTGCCATTTCTGTTCAAAACATGATTAAACTTGCATTTTATAGCCACCTGAAATAGTGGCATTACACACAAAAAACCTGGTGGAGTTTACTCTATCACCACTGGCATCCTTTACTGTGCATGTCACAAGGTTTTAGTGACTTACATTCAAAATGTTATAAAGCTACTTTTTGTTTATGTTATACCAATTAGTATAGCATAAAATCTTAGCTAATAATCCATATCTTAATAATATATATAAGTTCTTAATTCTATAAGGCAATATTTTAAAAAATCCTAAATTTTCCCTAATGTGACACATTTTCTCTAGGCACCTCCTCTTCTCTACTTTATCCACCACCCTACAAATAAGTACGAAATTCAATATACATTACTCACTATAAAATCTTCACTACCCAGACAACCCATAATTTTTACAGCCTTCAATTTTGTTTGGTTACAAATCCATCAAATAAAAAATTGGACCCCTCTTGCCACCCTAACCTGTCACATCCTCTCTTTTAGGATTTGTTAATAGTTCTCTCTTCCATTTAAGTTTATATTATTTATAACCAATAGAAAGCCAAGGTGTTCATCTATCAAATGACATATTATATAATATTGTTTTCTGAATGGAGAATTGTCAGTTTCACTATTAGTATAAGCTTCATTTCCATGGGATAGATAACGACTAGCTTGGATGATTTTGTAATGATTCTTGTCGCATAGCTAGAAAACCAGAAAAATTATGATAGTTAGTATTGTTCTATTAAATTTTTAACTACAAAGTACTGGTAATAAAATGATTTGTCAAAACACTAGTAAGTATAACAATTTAATTTATATAATAATTAGATTTAACTAAAATTCAAAGTATAGGATTATCAGCTGTTTAGCTTAACCCTATTGCCACGGGTATCCTTTACTGCACATGACACATTCTTACATTCACAATTTTATTAAACTACTTTTTGTTTATGTTATACCAATTAGAATAGCATAAAATCTTAGCTAATAATCCATATTATAGTAGTATATAAGTTTAAGGTCTTAATTCTATAAGGCAATATTTTAAAAAGTCCTGAACTTCCCCTAATGTGACACATTTTCTTTTAGCATGTCATCATCCCAATTTTATCAACCACCCCTCCAATAACTATGAAATAGAATGTAAATTACTCACTATAAAATTGTCATTGCTCAGACAAATCAGACCCCTCCTGACACACCCACTTGTCACATTCTCTCTTTCAGGATTTGTTAATAGTTTTTTCTTACATTTAAGTTTATATTATCTATAACCAATATAAAGCTAAGGTTTTCATCTATCAAATGACATATTATATAATGTTGTTTTCTGAATGGAGAATTGTCAATTTCACTGATACTATAAGCTTCATTCCCATGGAAAGATACTGACTAGCTTGGATGATTTTGTAACGGTTCTTGTCGCACAGTTAGAAAACCAGAAAAATTGTGATAGTTAGGGGAAATTGTATACTTTTTGCATGTTGTTATTCTCTGGTCTTTGGTGCATTATTTAATTAGATAAAAATTATTTAGTGCATTACTACCATTAGTATAAGAAAAAAAGTAGAGGTAAGTGTCAATGATGATCAACAGCAAGAAGATTCGGGTAAGTTCTTTATTTCTTATTTTTTATTTATTATTATAAAAGTAACTAAAATGTAAAAATATGGGTATCTTGAGGTTAATTAAGATTAGATAAAATAAATAATAATATCATAAAAATGTTTTATGAGGCATGCATGCGAGCAGCTTGTCGGTAATATAATTCGATAGCGTAATGTGACCTCCACATTCATCAAGTAATTTACAACTTATAATGGTGTGAATAGTAGTTAGATATGGTTGAAATGGCATTAAAAAAATAATATTTAATTATCAATAGATGTTTACTGTTTCGAGTTTAAAGTTACTTAAAATAAACAAATGTAGTTTCATGTTACAATTTGAAGTTATTCTAGAAAGAAAAAAAGAGTAATTTAGATTTTTTTCAATTTTTTTGGGTGGTTACGAGGTCTGTCAAACTGACCAATGTTGTATAGAGTTAGAGTAGAGAAAATAACAGATAAAATATAAAGTTTTACTGAAAACAAACATTTGAAATATATTTAGGAGGTTTTAGAGATTACGCAAATGAAATCTCAGATTTTAGAGATGAAGGAAAGTATTTTTAAACTTAACATGAAAATCACTTTGCACACAAAATATTCAAAACAAGTGTTTGATATGTTCTTGGACAAACCATTTTTAGTTTATTTAAAATACTTCACAAAAAATATGATTTTTTGTATGTGAAAGACTTATAATGTTTACTGAAAGACTGTCAAACTTTGTGAAGATATACCTTCTATATTAAAAGTTAGAAGTATCAAATCTATAAAGACTTTATATGAGTACAAAGAGGTCACATGGTTAGTCATGTTGAGAGAGTTAATAGACCAAAACTTATATTGAAATCTGTATGTCAGAAGTTAGGCATGATATTTAAAATGTTTGGTTGAAATGTATTAAGCCTCCAGTGGTCATCAGATCACAGATAGCTCATTATGCAGCTTTGTGCATAACAATAACTTAACTGTATTAAGAAATTTGTAAAACTGATGTAACCTAAGATGATAATAATATTGCCACTTAAAGGTATGACTCTGTGTCATTATATGAAATTAGACTCTAACTAAAGCTGTTTTGTAAATGGTATTAAGCACCATATGTAATATACCATATATATTATGGTAGTGCATTAAATGCTTAAAGTAAGAATTTTTTAAGCATGTAATTATAATTCAAATGTCCAGAGGGCCTCCTGAAGTTTTCAAAAATTATGATTTTACTTCCATTCTCATTTCCAAATGCCTTGGTGTTTAGTCATAATGTTTGGCATACAGCTTCTCTGTAAATAGTCTATGATTTTAATATAATAGAAATAATATTGTGACGTCTCCATTTGTTAATTAACTTTCCGTAACTTCGTTCCGACGAAACTTAAGCGACACAAGTCCTTTCTTAATAAAACTGATTTATTCTTTCTGAATATAACTTTACCGATACACTTATTTCAATATTCGCGCTAAAACAAACACTATAACGAACGAACGAACGTTAACTTCAACAATACCCTGTGACTGCAGTTCAATTACTCACTATCTACTCACACATTACATTACCTTGTCACGTTGTCCCCCTCTTTTATATACCCGACTACCCTATATCTAGTAAGAACTAGAACATTCACCAAAGTACAGGATGATTCTAGAAAGTAGAGAGCGTGAGAATCACATGATCTCGATGACGCAACACTGCCCCCTCCTTAATATTGTTCATCCCGAACAATAACCACATACAATAAACCAATAACAATTAACAATAACTTAATTAACTGTACAGAATTACAAACACAAAATTACAATTCAACAAAGTCTCTTAATTTTACGGGA
>NW_013668248.1:89095-103916 GCF_000517525.1 Limulus polyphemus
AGTACCCTGTGACTGCAGTTCAATTACTCACTATCTACTCACACATTACATTACCTTGTCACGTTGTCCCCCTCTTTTATATACCCGACTACCCTATATCTAGTAAGAACTAGAACATTCGCCAAAGTACAGGATAATTCTAGAAAGTAGAGAGCGTGAGAATCACATGATCTCGATGACGCAACAATATATTGCCAAATTTTTATATTTCATTTTGCAAAGTTTCTTGTCTTAAATTAATTTTTGTTGGAATACAATACTTTATTGGTAAATGAACTGATGTTTATGTAAAAATTCTATATAAGAATCATAGATCTGATAATGGTGTTTCATTACAGATAGATAACTGTCAATAATCCTTATAAATTCGATAGAAATCGTGGAAATTGTAATATTTATCATATTATAAACTGTTAACATTGTGAATATAATTTTAAAAATTGTCATTAGATGGCAGATATTACATGATCAACTTGTTATGGTAATTATTAGATTTGTTTGCTTTTTAACTCACTAGATAGCACTGACATGTTTTGTTAGTAAATACAACTGAATCAAATCAAAAACTGAAGATGTTTATTTCAGAAAAAAAATACTTGTTGAACTGAAATAAAAAAGAATGTGTACATTTTTCCCAAAAGTTTCCCAGTCTTTCAACATATTAAATATAGAGAAATTTACTGTTGCATTGCTGCTACATTTTTTCAGGTAGAAAAAAATATATATTTGACTAATGATAAAAAAGGAAGTCATTACAAAACAACAAATATTGCGGTGTGATAAAAAATCATGTTTCTTAGTGCACCTAAGATAACAGTATCAATTAACATGCAGCTAATTTGTTGTCTGTATATATATGTTTATGTTGTTATTGTGCTTCAATGTTCTTCTTGGTTAACCTATACTACAATAAATACAAATATAAGTCATAATGGTGAAACTACTTGCTATTATTAGACGTTTTATGAAATGTACAATTGTAGAAAATGGCTATAATTGTAACATAAATGAGAATTTAAGCTTCTAATATTTTCATCAATGTATAAAATCATGTTCTGCAACTTTTCAACATATATTTTGTACACTACCATATGATCCTATTCTTTATTAATTGAAGATTTATGTCATTATATGTGGTAGCAACATCAAAATTAATTGAAGGCTAAGGAAAATATCACTACACTTCCTTAACATTTTCACTACACAATTACATTCAGAAGATTCTTGTTCTCAAGGTCAACTCCACCTTATTTCTATACAGATTTTCACTCAAGTATTTTCAGTACATTTGACTAATTACATAACTGAACTTCTATAATGCAAAATAATGTTTAGTAATGTATTTTAAAACATGATATATGAGCTATGTTTACAACATTAATCAGGAATGCACTATAAAATAATAGTGATATATTAGTATTCCAAATATATTGTAGTTATAAAAAACACATTCGTTTATAACTTTAGCAAACTCTGTTTTCCAGTCACCTAACACAACTTGAAAATATAATAGGCCTGTAATTGGGAATTTGGAAAAGTAAAAAATATCTTGTTAAAAATATGATAGACTGATAGTAAAGATTGAAAGCAACACTTGTTACAAATAAAGTCAATATTGTCAGTGATTGTTTCAACAAGAAGATTAAAAGACCAAAACCTTGTATATGGGTCCTTGTGTAAGTCAGGAACCACTACACCTGCTTTGATGGTACAGTGTTCTTTCTGAAGCATTCTAGAATGTTGATGTCCCACAAAAGGCTGGGGAAAGACGACACTGGGGGACGAAAACATACCAGCTTTGCTATCCTTGTATACAGTATATGATACCTTCCAAATGCACTTCGAATCAAGATCAGTATGTAACACATCATATTGCTTGCATTTTTATGGCAGTATTTTCAAAAACATCAAATGGCAAGAAGAAAACAGAGATCAAATGCTCTTAAGTGAAATGTTCAGTTACAAAAATACAGAAAGAAACAGTAATGTACTTTTATACCCTGCAAGGGGTCATTGGAAAATAAATAAACTTTGGAAAATTCATTATTGATGAATAGTTAACAAATTATATTTGTGTTGCTCCATTTCTCAGTAAAACACACAAATATGAACAGCATATTTTGAAGTATCCTCCAATTTCTATAAAATACACTGAAGTAGTAAATATAAATATTCAGTGTATGTGCTACAGAATGAACTTGTTTGTTCCCCTAGAGGACAAGTATCTCCTTACACTGTATGCTAGCCAACCACTATTTCAAAATAAGCCACCCCTAATGTATGAATTAATGACTAGTTGTATGTAATCTTTCTCACTGTGAGTGATCTTGAGCAATATCTTTGGGTTAGTGAGATAAGATCACTAACTCACTGAAATCGTCGAGTTTCTTCAATATACTTGTATGATATTTAAGGTCAACATGAATTTCCACAAATAATCCATGTATTGAAAGTATGTGATAAAGTCATGTTTAGCATTACTTGTTGTCAATTTGAAAACAATGATAACTCAGTTAGACTTTGATAATTCTTTACTTTATTATAGCTGCACAGGTGTTATGGTGGGTAAATTGGCAGTCAAACTGAAACCAGCTATCGGTGTTTTTATGTAGATATCTCAAAGGTTTCAGAGAATGCACCAGTATTCTGAAAAATGTGAGAAAAGTGCTGAATACACTCACAGTTTGCAAGTGTAAAGAAATGCAAAGATACTCTATAGTTGTGAAAACAAAACTAACTTTACTTTTTCTTGTGTTATTTGTTATTATTGTTTCTTTCATTGTACTTCTCATTCTTTCAGGGTTTTTAACAGGATTCATTGGGTGTGAAAAATTGTGTAAATATAATACAGTGGAAAATCTCAACTTTAAGGGCACCCTTTCATTTGCAGCCAAATGCTCCCTATAACAAGGTGTCCTTAATATCAAAAATAAGCCATGCAAAGCTGGATTCTATATTCACCGTACTAAATTTCTATATTTTAATGTCCCCTATTTTGTTTGGTGTATGTAGGACATGGGTGTTTTTGAGTTCTACCTTGCCATGAAATGGAGCATTGTCAAAAGGAGGTTTCAGGAGGTGAATTAGCTGTCTTTTTTTCTTTATTATTGGCCACAAAGTATCAAAGTACTTCTCTTCAGATTTTGAACTGTTAAACATCTCACATTAATTTTCTGTGTTTATTTTACTGTCAATGAAAATAAAGCAACCAATCACAGCTTGTGTCATTAGAATGTTTACATGACACCACAATATGATAATCTTGAGAGCAACAAAGCACACACACAGAAATAAGCTAACTTGACCCCTGCTCTGAGAACACAATGTGGAATTTATCAGCTTATGTACCCTACAGTGTTTACAATGAGAATTCCCCAGAGTAATAAGTTTACACTTTGAATTTGTGAAAATGTTTATAACAGTATGTAGTTTGGAGCCGATCCATTAAACATTGCAAGTGTTTGAATATTGGTCATCCTTCTGTGATGTTTGGAATTTAGCACTATACTGTACAGGCATACAAAAATAACTGCCTGCTTTATCCCTTAAAAAGGTACTAAAACAAAATGCTCAGAGTTCAGCAGTTTCAGTGAAAGTTTTATTAACAAATTCATTCCTATAAACAGCTGAAAAACTATTATAGTTTTGAGCACTATTTCTTGTATATTATTTTATTTGAAACATGTACTAAGTTACTATTATGTTCAAGAATCATTCACCTTCTGCTTTGTGTTATTTTTGCCACTTTCAATATTTTATATATAACAGTCTTTTCACTACATTCTCTTTCACATCATCATCAGTGATTATAACTTTATATTTTCCATAAAACCATGAACCTTTTTCTGATAGGTTTTTGGTCAGCTTTTACCTTTGTGCCTTCAGTGTCCTCGAGAAGTTGTTAAAAAAATTACAACACAGGCTGTTGAAAACTCAGGACAAATACCAGCATTAATAGAGGTAAGTATTACATATATTTTTTCTCTGTGGATGGCTATAATTTTCTGTATGCATAAGGTTGTTTCTGTAAATGCTACTATTTAAGTCTTTTAAGTACTAAATTTTTGTTAATGTTAATTAGTAGATTATAAGGCTGTTATGTTAACTAATTTTCCATCCATAACATAACTATATTTAGAAGTTTTAACCCTTCATGAGATTCTTATTAATGTGTCCCAATATAAGGTGGATCAATAGAAAGCAACAGGTAGTTTACATTGCTCAGGTGAACGTATTTGTATGAGGTACCTGACATTGTTTTACAGTGAATGCTTAGTTTTTTAGCTTCAATTGTAGAATATTTGATTTGTGTACACCACCAAGTAATATTAATAGTTATACAGAAAATATTACATTACTGAGCCTGTTTTTTTTCTTACCTCCCTCAGTGTAACTGAAATAATGGTGGTTTATTGAAAATATAATACTTGTAATTGCAAGCTTCAAAAAACATTTCACATTTGGTAATTTTGGGATCTAATGTAACTTTTCATCAAGAAATTATATGAAAAGTGATATTGTCAGTAAAATTCTGTTGTAAAAATTGTTCTGAAACACTTTTTATTCAAACGATTTAAATAACATATATTCCTAGCCAAAATTGCATGTTCTTAAACATTATAGCATCTGTAAATGATATTTTTGTAATACACAAATTAATGAGTTTATTATAATTTTTAAGATGTTGGAAGCAATACCAGGAGTCTGTCATTACAACGGTTCTGCCTCTTCATGTGAATGTTTGATTGAAATCTTGAAAGACGTCATTATCAATGCTGATCTGTCTATAACATCTCTGGAACAGAACATTATTACTTTTGTTCATACACTGTTACAGGTGAAACTTTTGCTTGCTTACGTTACACTTTTCATAAACACATCATTCTTCATTGTACATACATAACTTGGAATGGTTTGTTCTTTTTCCAAATACTGTTGTTATTCTTTCAGCTAACATGCTTATGAATATAGTCATTTGAATATAAATGTTTTTGTATATTTGGTATGCTAAGTGTATAAATTGGTTCAGACATTAATATAATGTTCAAAACAGGCAGATTTACCACTGAGACACAGTTCACCTCTTCTTGTTGGGTATAACTCACTCTATCAACATCGTGTTATCTAAAATTCTGAACGTCCTTGATACAGTAATACCTACTCATAGTTCTACTTTCCCCCTACTTCCCACCTAAAGCCAAAATTTAATGGTGACTGTCTTTCTTTTCGCATAATTAGTTCTGTTTAGTATGAATTGAAACTACTATTAACCCTAATGTTTACATTTCTGCTAATTTGGGAGTTTTTATCCCTCAGATGAGGACACATTTCTCCATTTGAATATGGGTGTATAAGGGGATTTCGTGGCTGCTTTAATTGCCCTGATTGATCAACTTATTCAGGTCATGCATGCTGAATCACCTATGGTTATTTCTGTAGGATTTCACATTGAGGTTGATGCCAATATCACAGAAGATTGTCCTTACTTGCGTGTTGTTTAAAAGCCTGATCCTTTGCCCAGGCTTCTTCTGCTTTTGTTTCTGAAGAACAGGACTTATCAACTGACCCTCTTTCTTTATAACATTTTTACTGACTTGATTCAGCTTAAAATTTAGGTATGTGCTAATTTAAATATTGAGCCTATTTCTGTAAAACCTGAGGGACTTGTCTTGTGTTAGATGATTCTGTATTACAATATTTTTCCTACCTTCCCCTGATACTAGAATTAATACTGATTCTTCCAGAAATCAACCTAGCATTCATTTTCTCCATATTCATTTTATTTCTCATGCTGCAGATATTTTGGCAGGGTTCTCATTTGAATCATTTGACTTCACAGTCACTTAAAACTGAAATTTTTTATTTGAGGGGTGTGGGTTATTGCTACATAAATTTCTTTGACTTCTTGACATTTTTCCTTATTTTGATAGATTATGAGTCTTGTTTTGAGACTGGTAGCTTTTAGGTATAAGCTATTCTGGTCTCCTGATTGTTTTTCTCCAGAGCTTTTCTGCATGTTTGCTGTTTTCTTTGTCATCTGTCCTTACTGACTTAGTTATTTTGTTGTCTTGGATGCTCTGCTCTTTTGATAAAATCACTTGTACTGCCATTTTATGACATATTAATCTCTGATAATATTGTAGCTGGACTTAAACCTGCTTCCTTCCTGCAAGTTTCTCTTTGCAGGTATTTCTAACAGATTAGTTTCATATACAGGAGAGGTAATTTAGCAGGAGTTGATTTGGGCATTGATATCTCATTCTTTATCTTTGAGTAGTTCATCTTCCCATTGTCAATTTGGGTCTTGTTGCTCTTTTATTCCATCAGCCTTTTCTACTTCTTGAACCACCTCCAACCCTCTCATTGCCTTATTACATTTAGTGACCCATCTGGCATCCAGACCACTGAGGTCATCTCAGTACTTTTGTGGGTCTCTTGGGTTCAACAGATTCTTCAGTTCAACATTTTCTTCATTATTATAGTTTTTCTCCTCTCTCCACCCTTCTTATTCCTTTTTCATGTCCACAGGATCCAGTTTGTCAGCAACTTCTGGATCAAAATGTTTCAGATCTTCTTCTCAAAGGTGCAATAGAAATCATGCACTCTTCTACTCTCAGTCTCCAGATTTTTACTCTTATCTTTTTGTTGTTCCAAAAAAGAGCAGGGATTAGAGGTGTGTAATAGATATTTTCCTACTCAATCAATATCATGTATATCATTTCAAAATGGAGAACATGAAATTGCTATGGAAGTTTCACTGATGAATCCAGTGGATGGCCAAAGTAGATTTGCAGGGTGATTAGCTACACATCCCATATACCAATCATCTTGTTGATTTCTGAGATTTTTCCATTTCGAAGTGGTAAAAATATTTCAAGCCCCTCCTTTTTGTCTCGCCTCTGCTCCATACACATATGGACAAGTGTTCAGAGTCTTTGCAAGTCTCTCACATTCATTCTGCATAAGGTTTCCTCTGTTTCATGAATGACTGGCTCATACTAATTTTATGAATGTACAACCTTAGGCATGCAATTAGCTCACCACACAGTTGGCTACATCTTTTAGGTAGATTATCCACACTTTCAAGTCTGAGTAGATTCTTAATTATATTGGTTTCATCTGGGATTTTTCAACCTTTTCTTTTGGCTTTTCAAGCTTTAGAGCTGTGAGTATATAAGCTTATATTTGTCATATCTACAGCTAAAGACACTCTCTTCTTTGGAGACTGTGGCTTCCCTATTTCTGCATGTTCTCTTGAATATGATTTGATGTCTCAGTGGAAAAATAGCTGTGGCACACTTGCTTCCTTCCATTTCTGGTTGAATTGGAAACTGATCACTGGAGGGTATCCTTTTCGCCCACCATTGATGGATCTTAATCTCTTCACAGATGCATATGTTGGATTAGGGTGTCAATTCATTTCCAGCAATGGGACCCCTTGTTGTTGCAATATCTCATATAAACCTTCTCAAGCTATGGGTTGTCCATTAGGTGTGTCATCACTTGATACTGTGTCTCCACCACATATAACTGTTACTCTATAAAGAATTGTTAAGGGGGGGGGGCATTTGTTCTCACAGTCTGTGTCAAATGGGTGTTTCCTGGTTACTGTGGTTTCACTCTCATAATGTTCATCTTTATGTGTGTCAGATCTGATGGATTCCCTCTCAAGGAGTTGTCAAGCTTTTACTGCATTGGCTTTTCCCTTCTGTTTTTTTCTTGAATGTGTGATAATCATGATCAATGTTTTTGCCACTTCAGACAGTTATTCTCTTCCTCATTTTTAATTCTCTTTCCATATCCTCCTTAAGTCAGAGTTGGAAGGATTTAATCCTTTATGCCTACTCTTCTCTGTGCCTTCTTCCTCTTGTTCTTTCCAAGATGTCTTCTACATATTGCTGAATTCTTCTCATAACTTCAAGTTAGCACAATCATGGTTTCCTCTTTTATGCCTTTTCTCTTGGGAAGATCCTCTTCCTTGTTTGTTCACCCTTCATCATCAACCTTAAACCTTCATCTTTTACTCAGAGGTTTAAAGTCTACATATTCACAGTTGCTGTTGTATGGTCCTTTGCAAACATATAGCATATTCATCTTGTGTTTCTCATATTTTTGCAAGGTATTGCTGCACTGCCTTTCATCCCTTGCAGTGTACCAATTCTTGTTGGGATATTACTTGTAACAGGTGTCTTCAAAACTTTGCTTTCTTCCTCCCATTCCTTAAAATGTGGTATCCTTTTTCATGTATCTCTTTTCATGAGAAAGGCCTTTCTGGATACAGATATGCATTATTGGCCACCTTTGGATGCTGTGTGTATTGTTTTTTTACAGCTTTTTTCAGGCATTTCAGTTACAATGTTTTCACATGATTCTGTGTTGCCAAACTTGAGATTTGGGTCTTGTTTAGCTTCAACACCAATTGAGCCTTTAATGACTTGTTCACTTTATCATCTGTAGATCAAGGCCTATTTTCTTCTGTTACTTGCATCAGGCATGAGATGTTTGATCTTATACTTTTGATTCATCTCACACCTTGCTTTCCAGTAGATTCTTCTGTTTATATCTCATTGGAGTATTTTTGCCTAAAACTTGGGTTTCATCTTAGGGTATTGATTGTTTTCCTTCTATTATTTTACCTGTCCTTTTGAATTTTGATTTTCTTTATGGTGAACATTTTCTTCATCCTGTTCAAGTCAGCAAATGTTACCCTGCTTACCATAATCCTTTTGAGGGTCTAGACATAGGTTATTTATACCTTATCATGAGACATGATCTTTGAACTTAGCCCCTTCTACTTTAACTAATTAACTGTAAGTTGATTCTTATAGTTTAGCTCTTTCACTGTGGGTAGGTCAAAGTGCAACACTTTTCATATTCTATAATTTAAGGGTGTTGTTGGGAATTGGATTAGGAAATTTAGAGCTAGACATTTAAATGCTATATTAAGAAACTTGTATAGCTGCATCCCGTGTTAGATTGTAATAATATTCCAATTTTGTTTATTACATATAAAACTATCATTCTATTTATGCTTAAGTATGTTAAGTGTTTAGATTATTTAGTACTATTTTTAAAAATCTGGGCACTTAATTTTTTTTTTGGTGAGAAATTCCAGGTCTAAAATTATTTTCATAATGAATTAATAACTAATGTTTAGTGAGGAAACTACTGAACTGAATAATTAATTCAGAATACAATAACAGCAACTTTTGCAGTAGGCGTATTCTTATTTTAATAATTACAACATTTTGACCCACAGTATTGAATCATCATTAGGTAAGAATTACTGTTATTGTATTTTGAATAAGTTAATTATTACTAGCAGAAAGCCTCTAAATTTGTGACAAGAAAAAAGAATAGGATTTTTTTCTTTTAAATAATATTAGACCCTTAATATAAAAAGCAAGTATGAATAATTTACTGACACTAAAATTAATTGAGCTCTACATATAGATATAGCAATATACAAAATGATAAGTCTAATATTAGATATGACAATATCACTGTTTATATATGTTGGTTGTATTTTTACACCAAACAAAGAAAATTTGCAGTTGAAAGATTGAAAAAAAGCTGTCTGTATCTTTCATGTGTATTGTAATAGTTACTGAGCAAATAACAGTAATCTATTTCTCATTGTTTAAAGTACCTTAGATTAGAGATAAGTATTCAACTATCTAAAAATGGTTTTTCCTAGTCCATACTTTTTCCATAAATTTTAAAATTATATTCAGATGAAGCTGCATTGACATTAATGTTATGTAGGATAGGTCCACTAGATAACAGGAGATTTGCTCAAGATATCAATTAGAAAGTAATCCTTGATCTTCTAATAACTGGTTTGATGTAAAATGAAATAATTAGGCTGGATACAAAGTGTAGTACAAAATGAGCAATCTTTATTGAACACAAACACAGTGTGTGTTTGTTGAGCACAAACACAGTGTGTATTTGCTTGAATAAGCATGACAGGCTGTTGCTCTTTCACTGGTTAACTCTTTCTCTTGTCCTGACTAGACCATCTCAAGATGATAATTATAGCTCCACTGACTAAATTTAATGTTTCTTAGCATGCAAGGAACTTTGCATTATCCAGTGTGACAATCACTAACCCTGTGACTGGTCATTCTCATTTCAGTATAGATGAAGCCATAACCTCTAGATACAAATGTAACTTAGAACAAGATGAACTTGACAGCTTTCTTGACCATTGCTATGTGGAATCTGCATATATTTATAGAAACAAGAATAAATTCAAAATACAAAAAACTAAAAAGATAGAATTGTGTTGTATATTCAGATACCAAAATAGCTAACAGGAGGGCTGGACCCCATCCCTAAGCTCACTCCTTCAGTGCATGCATGCCCTAAGTAATTTAACACTGTTTACATTTACAGCATGTAATAAATAAGCAATATACTCCCCCAAGGTCAGCTAGACTGGTGGTTAGAGTGGATGCCTTGTGAAATAAGGTTCACTAATGTGATAGCCAGTGCCACTAAACATGCTCTTTGTTTCAGTTGTATAATGTCATGGCCAAAAATAGGGGTAAGTCCCACTATTCATTGGTAAAGATTAGCCCAAGAATTGGCAACAGATGCATCTTGTCAGTAGTTTTGAATTAGGGACAGTGGTGAATAGCCTTACTAGCTTTGCTGTGATTTTAAAATCAAATATAATGCCTTCAGAGTTGAAAGTCCAAGCATTTTTGGTGGCAATTAATAGGAGTCAAATAGAGTCACTAGGTCATGCCAGTCCAAAGCTGAACAAACTTGAATTAATAAAAAATCATAATGGTAATATTTCAATTAATTGTATAATGGTAATATTTCAATTAATTGTATAATGGTAATATTTCAATTAATTGTATAATGGTAATATTTCAATTAATTGTATAATGGAATCTTCAAAAATAGTAATAATAAGAAACTTTAGAAATTTTAGTTGATTATTTTCTTGAGTCATGACGTTAATAAATTAAGTTGAACAAACTTTAATTAATTAAAAATAATAATTAAGAATCATAATGACAGTATTTAAATTCCCAAGATATTTGGAATAATCAAAAACAATAATGATGGGAAACACAAATTTTGATTTGTTGATTATTTTTGTGACATTAATAAATGTAATTGATGCTCATAAGAAACTGATTAATTGAATTAATCATCCAGCTCCATTTGGTGACTAATATTTTGCCCATTAGGGGAAATGCTGGTCTTTTCTCAGTGAGGAGATCTTGACAAAAGAAATTGAGAGGCTACATACTGCATCTTGGAGGTACACCTACTGTAGTTTTTAAGAAGTGAACCAACTTGACTACTAAGCATTGGGTACAGGGTAAGCTAAGGCACATTCTGTGGTAACTTCAGTCCCAGCAATCCCCTCCATCATACCACCACCCCTATTGTCTTGTCTAGTAGGACAGGTACTAGATTCTTGGGTAATTAGATATTCTGCTGGAAAGAACGGTTCTTCTGAATGTCCTTATAAAGCAACAGATCACTCATTGCTAATTATCATATACTCTTAAAATATGCCTGCTCCTCTATCTCTTCTCTTTTTCTCAGATTTAGATTTAGCCCTTCTTATATAGTTTGGCCTTATTCTGCTTTTTATTTCTCATGTTCGATTCCACTAGCATCACTTGGTATTGGTGAAGTGCTTTAGTCCATACTGTAGATCTGAGCAATTTAATCAATTACCTGTAAGTAGTGACTGTGAAAATTAGTTATGATTAAATCAATTAATCAAAATTAGTATTTCTGATTATTACTGTTTTTATTTATTCCAAAAATTGAAATTGATTAATGAAAATTAATACTCCTGATTATTATTGTTTTTACTTATTCCAACAGTTGAGTAGTTGAAATTACAATTAAAACAATCAGCTAGTTGAAATTGGGGTTTCTAATTATTACTATTTTGGATGATTCTAACTGTCCAAGTAATTGGAATATTAATATTATCTTTGTTTGTTATTAAGTACAAAGTTACATAATGGGGAATATATCCTCTGCTACTTTAAGTTTATTCAGATTTGGTGATTCATGGGAACTAGTGGTTTGAGGATCTTTGGTTCAATTCCAATTTTCATCAGGCTTGCTCACCCTTTCTTTGTTATGTCAAAGCTACTGAGGCTATCTACCAATGTCACCTATTTTGAACTACTGACTAGAAGGAAGGCAACTGTGTGTCAGCACCCAAAACTATTTTTTCACCCTTATTTTTTCTGCTTGAACTGCTGATTAAAAGGAAAGCAACTGTCAGGCAGCACTAGCTACCAAATTATTTATTTTATGTATGCTAAGAAACACTGTATTAATTGATCAGTGGAGCCATCGCATAATCAAATAGCAAATACCACCAATTGCCCAACTCTAGACTCCACTGCTTGTCACTTTTATGGTTCTTTCCTCATTGTCATTGTGAGTAATCAGGCAAAGTGTGTTTCACAGGTAAGTTTGCCTGGTTTTAATTTCACATATTTTAGAATTAAAATGAATTTTAAATAGATACATACTTCTGAACGTATTCCAGTCCAACTTCCCACAACCATGAGATTTGTGGCTTTACATCATGACAACAAAAAAATGTGGCTTTGGACAGGAAGGTAGAGCTAAAGTAGTCCCCTAACACATGTGCAAGGTGGGAGAGTAGAGAACTATGGGTAGATATGATGTAAGTACTACACTGCATCAAGAACATTCAGAATTTTAGGTCACATGATGTTGACAGAGGAAGTTCTACACAACAAGAAGAAACAAACTGTGTTTCAGAGATAAGTACCTGTTAGAAATTTATTTTAATTCTAAGAATTTAAAATTTAGGACACATATTGATAGTTCACATGTTGATTTTGTTCACAGAGCTTTCATAAGTCCCAAGGATTATTAAAGGTTTTTGATTTCTCTAGAGACAGACTGATATCTTATCAGTTAACCAGTTTCTTGAGGAGTGTGTATATCCATTCCTGGATCATTCCTTACCTGATTGTTATGTGGAACTTGCCCTTAAACTCTTATTGGTAAGTAAAACTAAATAAAAGAATAGAAAATCAAAATATGTAGAAATATTGTTGTGTGTTACATTTAAAACAGTTGAAGGATTAGTTAATGATAAACTAAAATCGTTATTTATCCAAAAATTATGCCTAGAGTTAATCCCAAATTATATGCTTTTTTCATGAGTTATTGGCGTCATATATAGACTAAGAAAACCAGATAACCCAGACCATTGTTATGTTTCATAGATTTATAGTTTGATAGTAAGCTTTATATTTTCATACTTTAACTTATTTGTTTTTATTACTTACATTCTACAAGTGTTGTATGTTTCTGTATTGACGGATTCTTGGGTCTTTAAAACAGTTTCATTCATCAGTTACTTTTTCATTGTACTTTCATTTCACCTTTATTTTTTAGAAATTTTTATTTAGGTAAATGAACCATGATATTAACAAAGGTATGTGATTAATAACAGACTTGTTCTGAAAAGTTATATTGAAGTATATCCTTGTTCTGTTTACTTTTATTTTCCCTTTTTCTACAGCCAACCACTTGTGTTAATAAACTGGTTTAGCAGCAAAAGTTGTATTTACAGCTTATATTTATTGCTAATGATCCATTTGTACACTTCTGAAGTATTGAACAATCACACTATTCTAAAATGCTGAACAAATGTTAATAAATATTTATTGTAAGACAGAACAATAAAGAAAACCAGACAGTTTATAAGCAGTTAGATATTTTTCCAAAGACTGCCTGGAGGGGTCACCTGTTTTAACCACTCGCACCACTATACAGTAACTTTCGTGTTGTCTTTGTCAGTCAATCAGTATACACTAACATTATGTCACATAAAGTACACTTAATGTTGCAGTTTGTAATGTCATGATGTTAGTAAAATGTGCACATGCCACAAATCACAAGAAGAATTATACACTGTAGGCAACAACACAGCATGACATATCAACTTCAAAAGCAAGAAATAAAAATATTTGTTACTTTTAATTTTAGTTGTATTTACTCTTGAAACAGAACACTTTTGGGGACTCTGCAGAAGTACCTGTAGTCTGTATACTTTTTTTTTCTCCAGGTGATTTGTGACCAAAATAACCAAGTCAATACATCAGTCTATTCATCAATGAAAAATGTAAACTTTGCTCCTCTTGTATATTGTCTTTGTCAGTTATTGAACAACTGTATCTTAGAATGGAATGGCCAGAGAAAAGATTTAATTTTGAACTTATTAAATACAGTTCTTCAATTATCCAGAGATTCAGAATTTCTGTTGATAGGTAAGTATTGTTTTTTTTAAGTTTTTAACTATGAAATACTAATAATAAAATGATTTGTCAAAACACTAGTAAATGTAACAGTTTAATTTATATAATAATTAGATTTAACTAAAATTCAAAGTATAGGATTATCAGCTGTTTAGCTTAACCCTATTGCCATGGGTATCCTTTACTGCACATGACACATTCTTACATTCAAAATTTTATTAAACTACTTTTTGTTTATGTTATACCAATTAGAATAGCATAAAATCTTAGCTAATAATCCATATTATAGTAATATATAAGTTTTAAGGTCTTAATTCTATAAGGCAATATTTTAAAAAGTCCTGAATTTCCCCTAATGTGACACATTTTCTTTTAGCATGTCATCATCCCAATTTTATCAACCACCCCTCCAATAACTATGAAATAGAATGTAAATTACTCACTATAAAATTGTTATTGCTCAGACAAATCAGACCCCTCCTGACACACCCACTTGTCACATTCTCTCTTTCAGGATTTGTTAATAGTTCTTT
>NW_013668248.1:104686-108680 GCF_000517525.1 Limulus polyphemus
TATTTAATTAAATAGAAACTATTTAATGTACTACCACCATTAGTATAAAAGAAAGTAGGGTTAAGTGTCATCGATAGCTGACAGCAAAAAAATAATATTCGGGTAAATGCTTTATTTCTCGTGTTTCATGTTTATTCCTTATTTATTATAAAAGTAACTAAAGTGTCAAAGAGGGATCTCTATGTTATTTAAGGTTAGATTAGGTAAAATAAACAATAATATTAATATAACAAAAATATTTCATAAGGCATGCACGTGAGCAGCTCAGATTAGCTTGTGGGTAAAGTAATTTGATAGAGTAATATGAACTGCACACTTCCCAAGTGTTTTGCAACTTATAGGGCAATAAAACAATAAAATTTAATTATAAATAGATGTATACTGTTACAAGCTTAAAGCTAGTTAGGATAAATGAATATAATTTCATGCTACATTTGAAGTCATTCTAGAAAGAAAATGAGGATAATTTAGATTTATTTTGTTTGTTTGTTTGTTGTTGTTTTTTGGGGGGGTGTATTTACCAGGCCAGTCAAACTGACCAACCTTGTATAGAGTTAGGGTAGAGAAAATAACAGATAGAATATAAAATTTTCTGAAAAACATTTGAACTATATTTAGGAGGAATTAGAGATTAGATAAATGAAATTTGAGATTTTTAAAATGAAGAAAAGTATTTTTAATCTTAACATGAAAATCACTTTGCACACAGTCTATTCAAAACAAATACTCGATATATTCAAGGACAAATTTTTTATTAGTTTGTTAAAAATACTTCACTAAAAATATGATTTTTGGTATATTAAAGACTTGTACATTTACTGAAAGTCTGCCAAATTTTGTGAAGATGTACACACTATATTAAAAGTTAGTAGTATTAAATCAATAAATATTTTGAACGAGTGCAAAGAGGTCACATGGTCAGTCAACTTGAATGAGCTCATGTTGAGAGAGTTAAATATAGACAACTAATATGAGAATTTGTTCTTGGTTCAAGCCACTTACTTCAGTTAAATTATGTAAAACATTTTATAATATTATAGGCCCAGTGTGCTGTCTAAAGACAAGCTTCAAGTCTGTCCATTCATAAGCATTGAAGTTGGTTAAAAGTAGTGAACATCCACACACAACTTCTAAAAGAATTTTTGAAAAACCTTGGCTAATAACTCACTGTCAGAAAATTATTTGTGGTGTTCCATATTATTAGATAAAAAGTAACTTAAAATGTAAAAAAGGTAATTTATCGAAAACAAGATTTATCTATCTTTTTTGTATGTTAATACCTCTAAAATTAAAGAAACAATCCACATGCTGTATGTTTCTGTGAAGTTTTAACAGTAAAACCTTTTTTTGTTGGAGATGACTCAATAATGTTATTTTGAAAGAGGAAATTATTCTAAAATCAAATTTATATTAAATTTTGAGTGTCTGTGGGTCATTTACTGACTTTCCCATAAAACAAAATTTACAAACAACCTTTACTACAGGATTTTGCTAACTTCTATATATCTGTGAAGTAGTTTAACCTAGCTAAACTATTCAATTATGCCATCTGAGCTCTAAGTCTACTAGTTACATTATTTAGAAATTAGCCCTTTAATGAGCCTTTGAAACCTGGAAAACCATTTTTTAAATAGCCCAACCTTTAAAACCAATTTATTTTACTCTGATCTCTTTGTAATGGTAATTATGAATACATAAATCAACAACAACAAATTGAGTAAAGAATAGTTCCTCCTTGAGAAGGATTTGGGCTCCTTCTGGAGGCTACTCTACTCGGCAACACCTAATCTCGTGATAGTCGCACCCTTGGGCTTTCCGTTTCTATTGTTATTTTAGACAGGAGGTCACCTTTGTGATTGATGCATCAGCCCATCCACCATCTTCATTGTGGTGCAGAGAGATAAGTAACATTTTTGAAATTAATATGTTCATTACATGAAAATGCATTACAGATAGATACTTATGTCTCTTGTCAAGAATGAGCCTCTGATCATGCGATAGCACTCTTTGGATTTATTGCACATAGAGGTTGTATCGCCCTTCTTTTGGTGAAGAGCTACAACATTGTAGGCTGTTGCAATACCCATAAACTTGTGTAAGGATGGAAGTTTGTTCAACACTTGTGGCATTCACAGAATATTCCAGAGCAGGTGCATTTGAGGTAATGTATCTATCTGAAATAAATTTTCAGGTAAGGAAAATGTTAGCATTTTAAGTATTATAGCTTTGCCTTATAAAGTTTGAAACTCAATAGAAGTAAGTAACAAGAAAACCCAGAGTCTAATCAGGTAACATTAGTTGTATTATAGTGAAAACCATTGACAACTGGGATCTTGGCTTAATGAAAAGCTAATTCATTCTTTATTACCAAACTCTTGTGGGTTTTAAATATATGCATTTTATTTTTTGAAGAGGATGCTTAGAATGTTTTTCACATTGTCTTATATAAAGAACACTTGGTAATTTGAACCAACAGGTGTTGTTATATATACATTTTAGAAACACAGTGCTGTTATTTTTTGTGTTTTAGTAAAACTTCTTGTATATATCAGAATTCTTCATAAATGCAAACTAATTAATATGATTACATTTTACAGTACAGGTTGGAAGAAAATATGGAAACTGAAAAAACACATGCATGCTGAGACATCAATAAACCAAACAACAACTTTAAAACTTGTTTAACTATAACCTTGGTATATACATAGCCTGGGCCCTCATACTTTATATAATTTCTACAGGTTCCTTTTTTAAAGATGTCTTTAACTTCATAAACACATTAAACCAACTAAACCCTAAAGCCTTAATGGCTAGCTTTGCGGTTGTGTCACTTTTTACCAAAGTTCCCATCAAAGAAGCTTGTAATATTGCACTTGACCACTACCATAATGACCCCAATTCTTTAATTCACATCCCTAATACACTTTTTGTTTCTCTCTTGAAATTCATGACAACAAAAACCAACTTCATTTTGAACAACAAAAACTTCTTTGAAACATATATGAAGAATTCAATCCTATAAAGCATCCCTTCATTCACAACAACTAATTTTCACTAACCATTCCCAAAACATTTCCACACAACCACCAGAACAAAAACCTCAAAACTCAACTCCCACACAAAATTGACACATATACACCAAACAACAACACAATGTTACACTGCAGTTTACCATTTATTTGTGATAATCAGTACAAAAATAATCAACACTTGGAAAAACTTGCCATTAAACATAAAATTCATGTTTACTTCAAATTCATCCAAAAGAAACCAGCCCTAAACTAAAATTATTATTAAATAAAAATTACATGGAATTACACAATACCAAAATCGTTTATAAGATAGTGTGCAATAACTGTCCAGAATTCTACATTGGAGAAACCAGATTCAGTGAACATAATATAAAAACCTTCTCATGTTTACCACCATTGCAACTCAAAAAAACCACAGTATATCTATACAAAATACTGTAATTTTAAACAAAGAACCAAACATCAATAAATGCAGAATAAAAGAAGCTCTCTTAATGGAACAAAACAGCCCTACCAACACTTAAGGGTACCAAGATACCTATACAAGGCTGTGAAGCAATCTCCAGTCATGTGATCTCTTTGTTCCATACTGTATATATATATATTCCGGTGGTGGGATTGAAATATTCTAACAACAGGTTCTCTCACTAGCAGCATGTAAAAATCACTGAGAAAATAAAAATAGGCCGTCATGGATAGTGTTAAAGATTCTTTAGAAACTTTCCATTAAAAAGTGCTTTATAATCTTTCAACTTAACAAAATTCAAATCTTTATTAATTTCTTCGGTACGTAATACGTTAAAAAATATATTTCAGAAAAAGTAAAGTAGAAAAAAACAAAAAATAAATAAAATGGATAGTAACAGGTGAAAAACAAAGAAATGAATCATTAGAGAAAGGGGTCCTGTTATATTTGGAGCGAAAACACAAAAATTTATATTTCTTGAAAATTTAAAAATGTA
>NW_013668248.1:108924-116467 GCF_000517525.1 Limulus polyphemus
TCATTAAATTCTAAGAACAGGTTCGTGCGAACCGGCTGAATCCCACCACTGATATATTCATATGTGTCTGTAAACTACTTGTACCTGAGGATGACAATCTTGTTGAAACATCATACATTTATAATAAAGTTTTCTTTATTAACCAGTCAAGTTGTCTCCAAATGTTTATTTGCTGTGTACTAGCATTAGTTGGATGTGTTTAAGCAGTACTTTACAGCAGCCAGACCTTTGTGTTCATTTATCAGTGCTTCCTGGGTCTAGCATGGCCTGGTAGTTAGAGCACTTGACTCACGGGTTCAGATTTTGTCACCAAACATGCTCAGCTTTTGAGCTGTGAGGGTGTCAGAATGTGAGTCAATCCCACTTTTCTTTGGTAAAAAAGTAGCCCAAAAATTGGGGTAGGTGATGTTCACTAGCTGTATTTACAAAGTGAATCTAAATTATTGCTAGAAATTCCAAGAAAAACTATAATAATTCTTGAAATTAATAAAAAATATTCTAGAATAAGTTTGGAATTATTCTCAAATTTCTTTCAGCTGAAAATGTTGAAATCCTGAGAGTAGGTACTAGCAGTTTACTAATATTTATCATAAAATTGCCACATATATAGGTTAGTAACCACAAACATTATATTTTTAATGAATGATCGTATAGTGTGTGACATTAAAATAAATACATATCTATGCAACTAAAAATTGATATTTGTCCTGCTGACTTGTTTATATGTTGATAATATGACATTTGACAAAACATTGATAAAAAATACACTACATTTTTATCTTTTTTCAGCTTGTAGTTTAATAATTTTTAGCCTATATTTTGAATATGTTTGAAAAATAATTGTCTAGGGACTCTGTTAGATATGGACATTATTTTAATTTACATTTGAAATCACTTTTGCTAAATTTTGAACTTCTATTACCGCCTTTGTTAACATTGCATTGAATATGTATATGCTACAAATATTGTTGTGATGTTTTCTTTCATTGGTAGGTTCTTTTAACCTACCTAGTGAAAATTCAAGATACAGTCCTTGTAATGATAACAAATTAGTTTAATTTATTTTTGATGTTTCTTTACCAGCTTGTACACTTTGTAACTTTTATGTTGTAAACCTATATAACTTTACACATGATGCTCAAATGGAAATATCTCTACTAATGTGAGAAATAAACTTACTTAAACAACTTCACAACTGATTGATTGAGTAATGGAAAGAAAAAACACAGAGAAAACACTCTGACTAGTTAACTCTATCTATGCTTTACTTAATAAACTTAAAATAAGACCCAAAACTCGAGCACTTTCTATTAGTTGACTATTCGAAAGTGCACGAGTCTTAGGTCTTATTTTAAGTTTATTACACTTTATATGTAATCTTTTGTGCTAACTCTTTTATCAAGTATGCTTTACTTATTCACTGTGAAAGCTTATTTACTTGTTGACTTGCTCGCTCATATTTATATCTAATTCTTGTTCTAGATATTTTGCAAGGCCTCTTGGTTTTTGTGATGTCAATTTAGAATCTTTTAGGTCTACTCTCACAAACTTACTTGATCTTAACATCTTATGACTTCAAGCTAACAAACATATTACAACATGAAAAAATATAGCTTATAACACTTTATCTTTCCTGAACTTTGAAATCTCCTGAAAAACAAAATTAAAACATTACACTAAACTGTATTTGCTAAGTTTTTTTGGGTTTGTGAATCCATTGGCAACTCCTTCCTTGATGACCCTCTGGAAGTATTCTCACTAGGAACTCTAGACTTCTCTGCAGGTTAAGGTTCCACTGACGAGTTCTTCTCTGGAGTTACCCAGTTGGCCATTCTCTTACTGATGTACTTCTAAGGACGATCATGGTTGATGATCTTTGGTTTGTATTACCTATCCTCCAAACACCTACTTAAGGTTGGAGTTAGTTCCCTTTTGTAACAAAAACTGTTAATCCATACCATGTCACTTTTATGAAATCTAGTTTTATCAGCATTTATATCATAACTAACATTTGTTTTATCACAAGCTGATTTAAGTCTTTCCTGGATAGAACCATGTATTACATCTATTTTCCACGTCAATGCGAGATCTCTACCATCCACTAATCCATCAGAACACACTGAAGTGTTTATTTCTATTACAGCCCAAATACTAGATGTGAATTTATTTTTAAAATGTCCTGGTATTACACTTTTTGGTGATACAATGACCTCTGTCCTTGTTTCCACTGGAAATTCAATCTCATACATAGTTATTGCCATGTATTGCATAAGGATTTTATGTTCATAGACTGTGAATCTATCAAAAGCCAGCCTAATCTCACATCCATGTCTCCACATGAAATCATCTCCAAATGTGCTCTCTTCCTCAATGTCAATTATCCACACATCATGAGGTACAGAAAAGCTTCCTGTAGTAAGTTTAACTTCCATATTCCCTTTTACTGGAACTTTCTGCACACCTGCTGTTTGCATCAACTCCCTCCTTTTTTCATCTCTGGGGGTAATTTTCTGTCTTTCATTAATAGATGTGGTTGAACAATTGTAGCTTTAGAATCATTGTCAATCAGCATATTGCAAGGTTTTTCGTCAATAAGCCCATTGACTCCTGGATGATTTTCATCAAATAATGAACTTCTTTCTTCGTTCAGAACAGATGGTGTATTCTCAACTGAACTTTGCCCCCAAAGTCCAGCTCATTCCATTCTTTTTGATGTCTGTTTAATCTCTCTTGTTTCTTTTATCTGGTTAGGTTCAAAGACTCATCCTTAGAGCATTGTCTCCTTGGCTTGATAACAGCTGTTGCTTCCTCACAGTCTCAGTTATAATAGCCATATTTCCTACAGTACTAACAGTTCCTTCTCTCTAGTATCCTCTGGGAGGAGTTCTCATTCCATATAGGTTTTAGTCTACAATTCCTCGCCATATTTCAAGTTATACTTGAAACACCTATTTATTTGTGATCTGTTTCCTCCATTCTTTGTGACTAGCTATCTGATTAATTATTTTAGCTTGCTTACTTACTGACTAACTCACCCATATTTATATATAATCCTTGTTCTAGATATTTTGCAACAACTAATTACAAAATTGAAAAAATATAACTTATTCCAATATGTTTCGAAAATGATTGGAAACGTGTGTTACTTTGTCAAAATATTTGTAGCTATACTGTTAGACATGATAACTGTGACTCTTGAACTGTCAGATTTAAGACCAGTTGTGGAAGTTTGTAAACATCATTTCATATGAAGTATTTCTTTTTAACATTGTGGATTACTGATATAGATGAAATAGTTTCTAGCATCTTAAAATTAAATTGCCCATTTAAACCTGTGTTTTGATGGTAAATATTATCAAATATCATGATCAAAAATAAGGACTTCTATAAGGTTTTAAAGCTGTTTTCGTGGCAGTTTGAAAAGTTGTTTATTGTAAAAAGATTTTATTCCCCACAGTTAAATATAAATATAAGTTAACTTAAGAGAAATAAAAAGTGGCCAGAACTGGCTTTATTGACAATTAAGAAGCCCTATATTTTCAAAATTTTCTTACATTTTAAATAGTGCATCAGTAATTTTATTAAACATAAAAATAAATAGCTAGGGAACCATCATGGTTATTTCCATATAATTTATTTATCAATCTATTTAACCATAAACATTAACTACAGTAACATCTGTATTACATGTTAAGTTGTAGAAAGAAAAAAAATGCCTTATTTACTTTTCAATTTTACAGAAAGAGGTAAGACTTGGATTGCTTGGAAAGTCAGAAATTTTCATCCTGCAGTGTTCCTGTACTTCCAGTTTTTTGCTAGTCTACCATGTACTGATGTTGGCAAGTTTTCTGTCATACTTTTAAATTAAACAAATTATGTGATGACTCATAATTGTTTGCAAAATTATAAAAGATGCGAAAAGTGCTGTGGTGAATTGTTTTTCCTATCTAAAATAAGCTATCATGTTTCTACTTGAATCGATCAAGTATGTTTATTTATATAACTTACCATCATATTCATACAAGTTACAGTTCTCAGAAATATGGACAGATTACTGTCACTGAAATGTTAAGTTTGTCAGTTTACATACTCTTTTTGTTGACAACTTGTGTTGTTTCTACCTCAAGATGTTCTGAACTTTTGTTTTATATAGAGATTCCATCCACCATGGAGATCTTACTGGTACGTGCACTGCTGAGCCAGGTTACTGTAAAGGAAATTGCTTTACATTTGTTAGAAGTTCCTGCAGGGCTAAAATATCCAACTTTAATTGCAAACCTCATAAAGGTAAAATTAAAGATTATGTGTGTGATAATTTGATAAATATAAAAATTCATGAAATGCAAGCTTTGTTTTGTTGAATACTTAAAAACTATTTAACCTAATGATAATAAGAACATGTTTTTCAAGCCTTCATAACTAGCCAAAAATCTTTTAAATCTAATGATGTTAAATTAAAATGTAGCTGTTATATGTTTAATAACTATTAGCTCTTTATTTTATGTAAATGTATGAGCTCTCATAAATAGTTCATTAAGTATAATCACATATTCAGTTATTACTAATAAGAAATAGTCTGATGCTCATAAGTTCAGTGAAATCGCTTGACTACTGGTTGAATAAAAAATTGTTTACTGAAAAAAAAAGTAAAAATCTGAGATTGCCAATTTTCTAACAAAAATCTTTTATTCTCATCAACAGGTTATGGTACACAGCACAAACAAAGAATGGAAAACTTTAGTTCAACTTTTATATCAAATCACAGAGAGAGTGGAATTTGATATATGGTTAAACAAAGGTACATCAAACCATAATTATTATAAGAATAAATATCTTGTTTACAAATAACATACCTTTAAATACATTGTATTTTTTACAACAGAAGAAAGCTATACTTAAATTGAAGGATTACTCTGACAGTATATCAGAGTATTATTTTTCTGGTTACAATGTTTTACGAGATTAACCTGTTATCATCAGATATGTCAAGTACAATGAGTGAATTGGTAACTTGGGTGAAAAAAATGGTAGATAGGTTCTTTGACATTTCATTGATTGAGCTTAACAACAGTTAGCCAGTTATTCTTGGATGAGAATGATGGGCAAATAAATAAACTAAAATTTGATAAAATGCCTTGAAATTCAAACATAAAAAAATGTAGGTTTATTACACACTATGTTTAAAACAAAAATTGAAAATAAGTTTTGTGATGGGAAACTAACCAAATAAACATCTCTATATATAGTTGTTATAAAAAAATGTTTGCAGTTATTTTGTCATTTAGAACAAAGTACACTTGACATTGTATTAGACACTAAGTATTTTTTGAAATTAATTAATCAAGATTAATGGACAGTTTTAATGTAATGAGTACATTTCTCTAAGCTTCCTTCAAGTGTCATGAACCATCACCAAGAATACTGGTATTCTTTTAGGAGCAAATTTTCACAGTAAAGTTTTGCATATGCTGGTTGATGGATTATTGCTGATTAGAAGTATGAAAGATGATGGTTTGCTGTGGTCATTTCTGATAGGATGTCTGGGAAATGCTGTAAAGGTAAATATTGTTAGTTTAAATTTACTGTATTAATAGTAATAGAATTAGAGGACCTAATGTTTCAAGTATCATTGCTGATGTACACTTCATTGTAATGACCTTTATATTGTCATGAGAAATTCATTCACATTGTTCGTTTTATTTATATATCAAAAATTTTTTCCTGTACGCTGAGTACTTGTTTAGTCTTGACTTTATGAAATTTTCAGTGTCTTTAAGCATGACTGAAATGCTGCAGTCATCATGTATGTGAAAATAAACTCTAGAGTGATTTAATATCAATTCCACTGCATATTCTGTGGTATTTAATTTGTAATGATGTTTTTTGTAATGAAAGAAATCTAACAAGAATTACTTTTGAATTGATAGACAAACAAAGACTGTTGTTATTTTATACTTAATCTGAAAAAAATAAATTTGCTTTTTCAAAGTAACTTGGAATAAAAGTTTTTTTTTCAATTAAACTTAGGATCCCAAAAATCTCAATGGTTTTTGAGTGTCTAACAATTCTATCAGAATTTGCATATTGGCAGGTTGATACAGTAACTTAACATATCTTGGAACAAGCACAGGAATTCATCTTAAATCAAATTCAATGATGAGGAACCCACTTTGAGACTAATAATGGTTGGAGACGGCTTGAATGGGTAATGAAGAAAAACTTTAATATAAGTTTAACATAACAGCAAATGTACAACGTTTCGACAAGGTTTTGTCATCATCACCTGTTAAGTAATATAATATGCTATTTGATGAATACCTTGGCATTTTATTGGTTATAAATAATATATTATCAAATGTAAGAGAGAACTATTAACAAATCCTGAAAGAGAGGATGTGACAGGTGGGTGTGGTAAGAGGGGTCTGATTTTCTATTTGATATATCTATAGCCAAACAAGATTGAAGACTAAAAATTATGGTTTGTCTGAGTGATGACAATTTGATAGTGAGTAATTTACATTGAATTTCATACTTATTGGAGGGGTGGTGAATAGAGAAGAGGGCATACCTAGAAAAAAAATGTCACATTTCTCACACTAGGGGAAATTCATTATTTTTCTTAATATTGCTTTATAAAATTAACAACTTAAAACTTGTATACTATTAAAATATGGATTATTAGCTATGATTGTACACTATACTAATTGGTATAATATAAAGAAAAAGTAGTTTATTTAAATTTTGACTGTAAGTCACTAAAAAACCTTGTGACATCCAGTAAAGGATGCCTGTGCAGAGAGGGTTAAATGAATAACTATTTGGATTAAATCCTCATCTATAGTGTGAACTATTAAAGGCAATGTATCAAAATGCATCCAGCCTGGAGCAGCTTCATCAGATCTTCTACTACTAAATGTGTGCATTATATGTTGGGTTGAGAATATTGCAGGTTAGGAAAGGTTCTATTTATGTCATCCATTCTTCCTTCATGTGTGAGGTTATTGTGTATGGAGATGATAATTTTGAAATGTTTAATGACAATTGGGCTGTTGAAGATAAGAAAAGTGGTGGTATGGCTTATCAAGAAATACTGGAATACTTTGAATTCATTTTTTGTTTAACAGCTTTACAATGTTCCCTTTACTATTGAAAAGAAGCTTCTGTAAATTTGCAAGGTCCAAACCAAGACATTGTTTTTGGTGTTTCCCTAATAGAACAATGCTGTATAGCACTGATTTCACTGAAAGTGAACGTGGATGATTATTCATATCGTATCTTCAAGCACAGCAGTAATATTGCAAACAAATCTAATATTAATGTTAGCATGCCATGAGTTAGTTAACAACAAACCCAACATGCAAATGCATAATATAGTTCCATGGAAGATTACTTTAAGAAAACAGTAACCATTCGTTTTCTTGCCCCTCGACGTGGATTCCTGTATGTGGTGAGGGGACCTCCCTGGGAAGGTTCTGTATTTACAGTTACTTTCTCTGGTATCTAAACATCCACCCACGTGTTGGCCGTGTGTGGCGACCCGTGA